>NW_006399826.1:14827528-14834175 GCF_000299155.1 Elephantulus edwardii | reverse complement strand
AGTGTGATTGGCACAGGACAGAGCGGAGTTTAGGGCTGTTGTACATAGGGTTGCTATGAGTCGCAAGCGACTCGACGGCACATAACAACAACAACAACATCATATTCTATCCCATTGTCTTCTTACTTATATGGTTTCTACTGAGAAATCAGAACTTAATAAAATTGGTTCTCCTTTTTAGGTGACTTTTTTCTTGTACTGCTTTTAGTATTTTTTCTTTATCTTTTATTTCAGAGAATTCGATTATAATATGTCTTGAAGTTTTTCTTTTGGGGTCTAGTCTGGGATTTGCTGTGCTTCTTGGATGTGAATTTCCTCATTCTTCATAATGCCTGGGAAATTTTCTTCTAGTACCTCTTATACAATTTTCTCAGTGCTTTCCCAGGCCCTCTTGTATTCTGGAATTCCAATCATACATATATCATTTCTTGTGACATTATCACTGTGATTCTAATATTTTCTTCATATCTCTGATTTTTCTTGTACGTTCCCATTGAGGTTCCTGTCTTCCAGCTCTCTGTTACATTGACTCTCTGCTACATTTCTTCTGTTCTGCCTTTTTTTTTGGTCCCTCCAGCATTCTGGAAACTTGTGCCATTTCTATCTTGATACTCTGAATTGCATTTTCACTGTAATGCTGTTATTTTTAGTACTGTGTTGGCTGTACCCTCTTTGTCTTGTGATGATCCTTTAAAGTTTTATTGCTTCTTTATCTATAGCTTCAATTCTTTCTTCTATCATTTGCAGTTTCTTCCAGAGTTGTTCATGTTCCTCTAAGTCAATATATTTCTTCTAGTTCCCTGTCTCTCAAGTGTATACTTTGTGGTTTCAATTCTTTCTTCTACAATTTTCACCTTCTTCTGTAGTTGTTCTTATAACTTCACATTTTTATTTCTGGTTCCCTATTTCTTAGGTATTTGATTTCTTTATGGCTTCCCTTCTTTCTTCATCCTTTGTACCTTCTTCTGTAGCTGTTCAAATGATTCTGCAGCAATATATTTCTTCTGCATCTCTATCTCTAGGGTATTTATTTGATTAGAAATTTGCTCTGCTTTTTTTAGTAGAAGGCTTATTTTATTTTTTCACAATGTTTGAAACTGCCTGCTGCTTTCTTGACATTAAGTGAAGTTTTTCTTGGTATGTGTTAGGCTATTGGAACCACAGGCCTTTGAATTACAGATATAATTTCATGACTCTGGTGGCCTAGTGGTTTGGAGCTGTCCTGCTAACCCAAAGACATGGATTCAAGTCCATTAGCTGCTCTTCAGGAGAAAGGTGAGCAATCTCCTCCCATGCGATTTATAGCCTCTGAAAATCTGCAAGGGCAATTGTGAGTTGGCACATCACAGCAATAATACAAAATGTGTGGATTCCAGAGGTATAGTCCACAGAGTGCTGTGTATGAACCAAAAGGCTATCTCCTGAGTGCCTCTAGTTTACCAGTTGCTCTGAAGGAGAAAGATGAGCAGACTCCTTCCTAAACCAAATGGAAAGCAATGAGTATGAGGGTTTTTAAAGACATAATTAAATGAAAGAAGGAAAGAAAGGTGGGAAGGAGGGGAAAAGGGAAGGGGAGAGAGGAAAGAATGGAGAATTAGTGAGGATAAAGGTAACTGCTACTATGAACACTTCCTTAGAGAATCTTACAAATCTTAGTGAGTATCAGGCATCTGGAGTGGTTACAGAAGGATAAGGGTCTTCCCCTAATCCTGGCACTGCTAGGAGTCCCTCTGGCTATGCCCACCTAGCACCTGCCCTCACCCACACAGCTCATTAATCACAGCTCAAGAATAGAGTGGGCCTGAAAATATCATTCAGATAAACCAGTTCTCTTTGTTGTGTGTTACTATTGCTCTAGATTGGGGCCTGTCTCCTCTATTCTGAGTCTGCAAGTGGGTATCCAATGTGGAGAGTAGATTGCCTGTGGAGTGGGAGTATCATAGCGACAAAGGTTTAGGAGAAAGCCAAGAAGTCGAAGAACCTCTTTCTTTCTGATGCACTCTCTCCCTCTGGTGGCCAAATGGTGATACAGCATTCCTGGGGCCTCAGTATAAATTTCTTTTGAATCTAGCCAGGTGACAAGTAAGGGGTAATAAGATATCTTGACAAGTGATCTGCGTGACACCAGGCATCTGGATGGACTAGAAATATGGTGTGGAAATAGTATTAAATTCAGTATCAGAGAAGTCCTTTAAATTCCCGTTGAATAATGCTAATGCACAGTTCATTGAATTTAAGATGCCCATTTTTTTTTTCTAACCAAACACCCCAAAAAGAAGAAAACAATGCCAAATATAACTGTAAGATGTCATCAGTTTTAATTTTCAGCCTGACTGCAGAAATGTCAAAACATGGAAACGCTGCCCACCACCAAAATCAGGTGGTCTTTTGATGAAGGCCTCAGTCAGCTCTAGGTAGGAAAGCGGGCATGTTTAGGAATTCTTTTCCAACCACAAGACTGCACTTCTGATGAAAGCAATGTGCCAAGACTTTGACCTTACTCATTTCTTCATTTGCATGGTCCCAAAGAGGGCTCGCACACATTGACAGACCCCCCAACACCGCTTCTGGGACGCTTAGTGAACAGAGGAAAGAATGAATGAAGACTCGTGAGCACAGACTCTCAATTACTTTCTTCTCTATATCTGAGTCCTGTAATGTCCAGAACAGTATTCTTGCTCTCTGATGGGGGTGAGGGGGGTGGGGGAAATTCAAGTCCCAGAAAAAGCAATGTAGGCATTATTATTCATTCTGTGACTGTACTTCCCTGTACTTCCAAAGCAAACTCACTGCACTGTGATGTCTGCTTCTGCTATGGGGCACAATGACCCAGGGAAAGGTGTGACTTGCTATAGAGGCAAGATTAGACCCAGTCCCCCCCTTCCTGAACTTCTTCTGCTACGTCGACTGTCCTATCTGGCCCAGGGTAGGGAGGTGGAGTAGCGTGGCTGCCCGCCAGGCCACTGTCCAGGCCTCAGCACTGTCTTTTATTTCACAAGCACACTGAGTCTTAGCAGGAACAACGCACTGGCTTCAACTCTAGGGAACACAGTGTTCCTTTTCCGTAGGGATGCTTATCCTGTGAAAATGGGGAAAATTTGGCCTGAGCCAGTGGTCAGAGAGGCAGCTGAGAAGGCCTTCTAAGTTGAAAGTTCTTGAGTCTGGATGAGGCCACCATGGAGGCCGAGCTGCCTGTGCTTCTTGTCTCAGCCGCTAGAGGCTGTGCAGGCCTCCATGTCCCTCTCCTTTGTGGCAACTCAACATCAAACCGCTAAGACGCTTTCTTTCTGTAGGCACTCAATGGTTTTTAGTTTTTACTTTCCTTGAGCTCCCAACTTGAGAAGAAAGATGGCCAGAGCAGCATGATGAAGTACAAGCTGGCTTGTCTGAGACAGGAAGAAAAAAAACCTTTCAAAAGTTTCCATAAGGCGTCGGCCACTTGTTAGAACTGGACGCTGAAATCCTTGCCTGAGCCACGTTCCGTCTGAAGACAGCAGGCCTCAGAGCCGTTCCCAGCTCAGCCCTGAGCCAGTACATTAAATCTGCTTCCAAGAACACATAATTATCTGCTTGGCGCGCTCACACTCTCCTTGGCTGCCGACACCTCCTCTTCTCCCTCAGAAATAGGAACAGAAAGGGCTGTTTGGATCAGCCCCACATCTCCCTGAGGGGCCAGGCTGCAAACGGTTTTGCAAAGGGGGCTCCAAAACCACACACGCTCCTCTAATCTCTTTGTAGGAACCCCCTCAGTCACTCAACAAGACATTTGTTGAGTATCCACTGAGTACACCTGTGAGCTAGTCTAGAAGGAAGAACTGAAAGGCCCAGGCCCACCTGCAAAGGAGTAACAAGAAGGGGCATGCAAACAGGTATTTCACTAGTGAGGGGAAGCCAATGGCAGAGGCTAAGCCACGCAGCCATAGAACTATAAAGTCTCTGTCCCTAAGGCCCCAGCCTTGGAGAGATGGGGCCTGGTGTTGACACGAGGGCTTTGCTGCGCAGGCAGGAGGAAGGGGCATACACCAGTCCAAGAAGATGCCTGAGGAAGGGCATAGTTTTTGCCAACAGGCCCCAGCTGTGAGCCCTGCTGGTGCACAGGAGAGTGTCAGCAGGAATGAAAGCCAAAGCTGGCAGGGAGGTGTCAGAAGCCAGAAATGAAAGAAGAAGGTGTGCCTGATCAGAGCTATGGCTATTTTCAACTGCTTCCTATGCATTTGCAAGTTTGGACAAAGGTCAAAGGTGATAGAAAAAGAATTGATGCCATTGAGTTGTGATGCTGGTGAAGAGTGTTGAATATCCTGTGGCCTGCCAAAAGTACAAGCAAGCCTGTCTTGGAGGAAGTGGAAACCAGGGTGCTAGTTAGAAGCAACAATGGTGAGATTCCACTTCCTCTTCTTTGGGCATGTTGTCAAGAGAGTCTCACCCTTGGATGAAGATAGCGTGCTTGGAAAGGTGGAGAGTCAGAGAAAGAGAGGGAAGACCGTCCACAAGCTGGCCTGACTCAGTGACTGTAACAGACGGCAGCATCGTGGGTTAAACACTGATCTACTGCTAATCAAAAGATTCAGGGAGCTCTGGTGGCCTAGTGGCAAGAAGCTGCACTGCAATCCCAGATGTGCCTGGTTCGAATCCACCAGATGCTCTGCTGGAGAAGGAGGGACAATCTCCTCCTGTACCAGTCAGATCTGATTTGATGGTACAATCCACAAAAAAATAATAGAATAAAAAAAATTCATGGTTTGCATCCGCTGGCCAATGTGTGGGCAAAAGATGGGGCAGTTTGTTCCCACAAAGATGACAGTCTTGGAAGCCCATTGGGACAGTTAGTTATACTCTCCCCTATAGGAGGGATATGAACTGAAATCCACTTGGTGGCAGTGTGGTTGATGTGACACATTTAGACCCAATTCTTCTTCCACAGTTTAGAAAACATGAATCCCAACACGGTGCTCCTGGCGTGCATACACTTCATGCACTAACCATTGGAGAAATGATGAAAGTTATACAAGTGTTCAGGTCTTTCGTTCATAGGGTTGCTATGAGTAGTCTATGACTTGACGACACTTAACAACAACAACAACAACAACAACAATTACAACCACCACCACCACCATTGGAAACACCTAGAATTGCTTCAAAAGAAAGGCCTGAAGACCTGCTCCAAAAAAAATCAGTTGTTGAAAACCCTGTGAGGCACAGTTCTACACTGACCTAGTTGGATCAAGAGTCAACCCAATGGCAACCGATAACACTACTGCACTATTTTGATTCATTTTTCTGAAAGGTCTTTATCCATTCCCGGTAGAAGTTCAAGAGCATGTCTGTGCCCTGTGTGCATGGCCTGTACCCGTTCTGTGTCCTACTGAACACACTCTTGCTCTCTTGGATATGAAGAGACACTTGCTGTGTGGGTTTCTTGAGTTGTTAGTATGAATTTGTGCCGTCAGAATGTTTGCCTGCCCTCAGAAGTCCTTGGGATAAAGCCTGAGAGTTACCCATTCACCTAGAGCTGAATCTAAAAGGCCTCATCTATGTCAACTGAATTACTGAGGTTGTAGCAGCTCCGGAGAAAGAAAAGGGAGAATTAGCCATAGAATTTGTTGGAGTGATTCAGGTGAGAACAATTCACATGCTCAAGTGTCAAGCAAAGAGTTCAGGTTCAAGTGGATCCAGAGGTATCTTGGAAGAAAGGCTTGCTGATGGACTTGTGAAAGCTCTGTGGAGCACAGTTCTCTTATGACACACGTGGGGTTACCCTGAGTGGAGATTGATTCAATGGAACTCATTATTGTTTAGATGGAAAAGATGTTCTTAGTGTCCCCTGGGAGATGGCTAACCAGGGCCTGGTGCCCAGAGTACCATGACCCTCTGAGGGAAACTTGTTCTCACTAAACAACGTGAGTAACTAGGAGCCCTGTGGCTGTAGAGTTGAGTGGCTGCCTGAGCCTTAGACCTGTTGGTGCCTCTCGTTCTGTCTCTTCACACATCATGCTCAACCTTTCCCACATGAGAGTGATCCCCAGCCTCCTCTCCCCTGAAGCAGCCCCCTTGATGGTGCTGGCCTTGCTCACTAGACCAGGCACCTAGATCAGAGGTGTATCTAAAGTCTGGTAGGTATGACAGGCGCTGAGGCTGGTACTTGAAGGTGGGGGTGTCACGGAGCATTTTCCATCAACCCAGTATGATCCAAAGTCCTTCCTCCAGAGGTATAATAGGGCGGGATAAACAGAGGTGCCAGATGAGATGTAGGATGACATTCTGAGGTGTCACAAATATGAAAAAGAGGCCTATTGATGGAGCTGGAATGGAGGTGGGAGGACATCATGAAATTGGACCCAGGTGCTGTTTAGAGAGTGTCCCGGGCACTCATTACCCTCACTAGCCCCTGACCCAGGCCCTCTGCCTTCTGCAATTGAACTTCAGTGACAGCAGATCAAGAGCAGAGACGTCACCCATTTTGAATAATATTGCATGAGTTCCTTGTTTTTCAATGCAGCATAATATTCCATTGTGCGAATATACCACAGCTTCTCTACCCACTCGTTTGTTGATGGGCATTTGGGAGGACATTATGCTGAGTGAGGTATCTCAGTCACAGAGGGACAAATGCTATATGGTGCCACTGTTGTAGAATGAGGCTGACATCG
>NW_006399826.1:14825822-14827287 GCF_000299155.1 Elephantulus edwardii | reverse complement strand
GGTGCAACAATGAATGAATGGAATTCCAAAATCTCTGTAGATGTTCACTGAAATGAAAAATAAAGAAATTAAAAATTAAAATAAAAAGAGGAGAGACGTAACTCCAAGACTGTCCTGCACTCGAGACTGAGTCATGGGGCGGGGCTAGAAGAAGCTTGTTGTTGTTGTGAGCCATCAAGTCAGAACTGACCCATAGCTGACCCTCCAGCAGGTTTTCAGAGACAGTAAATCGGAGTGGCTGGTGGATTTGAACTGCATGCCTTTGGGACTGCAGTGGAGCTTCTAACCATTTGGCTCCTGACCTCCCTAGTTGAGGCCAATGGTAGACAGATATGCCAGTAGGGAGCAATCAGGTGCACACGGCCAGGAGGACACTAGCTCGGCTGCCAGGAATGGGACCAGGATGGGCTGATGGGCTAGTGAGTCATGCTAGAGGGCTGTCATGGAGGGATGGAGCTATAGAAGCACGGTCAGTGGTCTGTGGTGGACAGGGAAACAGGAAGCTGCTTGGTGACTGCTGGCTGAGATATGAGGTGCCTTTCTCAGGGCTGATTGTGTAACAGATTGGCGAGGGCTGTCTTCTTTCTACTGGGGTAGTTCATAGCTTTTCTTGGCAGTTCCAGTCCAAGGAGTCTGATCTGGGCTGAACAGAGCCTGACTCACTGGGGTGAGGGGGTCAGGCTGGGAGGGGCAGCACAGCCTCCCCTGATCATCTGCAGCCCCTCTGAGGTGAGGGATGGGGAACAGTCTGGGGACCTGGGCTGCATCTTGCTGGGTTTTCCTGTAGGTCTGGAGCGGAGGTCATAGCCAACAGGAAAGCTGACCTCAGCTGAAAGGTTGCACTGGGCCTTTATCTTTGGGACTAAGGGGTGACGGGAGCGGGGAGCGGGGGGGATGTGCTAGGCCTCCTGTCATTGTTCTCCTATGGTAGCTTCTGTCTGCAGGGACATTCACTGTGGATCGCTTCACCTGTTTTAACTGGCATCCTTCCAATACATGAAAGGAAAAAAAAAATTGTTGTGAAGATATAAGCCAACACAGTGGCTCAATGGGTAAGCATTCAGTTGTTAATCAAAAGGTCAGTAGTTTGAACCCTCATCCACTCTGCCGGTGCAAGGGCCCACAATCTGTTCCCACAAAGGAAATTCTTCTACTCTGTCACATGGGATCCCTCTGAGTTGGAATTGGTTCAATGGCACAAAAGAGGAACAAGAATAAAGATATATATCTGTGGTTGTTGTTGTTGTTGATTGCCATAGAGGACAACTCATCATGACCCTATGAACAAAAGGCCTGAAGCCTTTGTATAACTATTGTCATTTATCAAAGCTCACAGAGTTTCCAGAGGCATGTTGTTTAGGAAGTGGATGCCACTCTTGCTTCCAGAAAGATATCTATATATCTATATCTATATCTATATCTATATCTATATCTATATCTATATCTATATCTATATCTATATCTA
>NW_006399826.1:14820846-14825722 GCF_000299155.1 Elephantulus edwardii | reverse complement strand
TATATCTATATCTATATCTATATCTATATCTATATCTATATCTATATCTATATCTATATCTATATCTATATCTATATCTATATCTATATCTATATCTATCTATATCTATCTATATCTATATCATCTCTATCTCTATCTCTATCTCTATCTCTATCTCTATCTCTATCTCTATCTCTATCTATCTCTATCTCTATCTCTATCTATCTAGATATTATTGTTGATTTGGAATTGACCTATAACTGAACCTCCAGTGGGTTTTCAGAGGTAGTTAATTACATGGAAGGAAACTGCCCATCCTCTCCTGGGGCGCAGCTGATGGATTCAAACAGAGTGTCTTTGGGATTGCAGTTTAGCTTCTTACCACTAATCTACCAGAGCGCTCGTGCACAGGCACATGGCTGTGCGCTATGGTTCTAGCTCTCTCTTTCTCCCCCCTCCCTTCCCCCATACCTTCCGAACAGGAATCAATCTGGGAGCTCCACCAAATACTGTCCACCATGGGTAAACATTACAGCGTTTGACACAATGATGGCACAGTGTTCAGAATCACAGCAACTCCAAGTTACTTCAGTACAGCAAACAGATCACTGCTGTACCACTTAAAAGAATGTTCATCCCCAAATCAAGTAACACTAAGCTCGAGAGCCCTATCACTTTTTTAAGTACAGGCATGCCCACCAAATGCTGATGGACTATAAACCAAGAGACCTCCAGCCCACAGCTCATTGTTAACTGAATCTGGCAAGTCCAATCAGCTGATACCACTTGTGGATGAAAAAAAAAACAACACGAAGAAACAACCAAAGGTTCCATTTGTGACCCTCATCAAGATGTGGGAAACCTTCTGATAGAATCCAACCACTTCTCAGGAGCCTCCAGGCTACAGACTTAGTGTACACACACACACACACACACACACACACAAATATATATACACACATACATATCTATTATATGTGTGTGTGTATAAATATATATAACACATTTGCCGAGTCAACATTTTTCATGGATATAACTTTTTTTTTTTGGATATAACTTAATAATATCAATTCTATCATACTGTGCAACAATCACAATTATTGCCCAATTTTCCAACACTATAAACAGAAAAGTAGGATGACCTTTGGATGCCCTCCATACTGATCCTCATCACATTCCATCAACAGCATCACGAAGCTGTCAAAGTTTTTCTTCTAGTGTTTCTGTCTGGATTAGTCCATTTTCTCCCTTTGGGCGAGGCCCTGTTTCCAGGCCAGCTCTAAGCTCATATCAACAACTTTAGACTCCCAGTTCTTCTCCACCTTGTTGGGGTGCTGGGAATATTATTGTAAAACATTCTTTTGTGAGAATATTATTGTAAAACATTCTTTTGTCAAGTCACAGTCCAGAAAGGTCTGAGATGGTCCACATCTGAGCAATCAGATTTGCTACCTAAACTGGACAAATTTATGCTGTGGGCATAAACTGTGAGCTAGGGATTGGCCATGGCCTAGGGGTCAGTCAAGCACTGCTTTCTAGAAGGCTGATTCTTCTTGAGAGGAAAAAGAAAACACAGGACAGTGTGACTTTTTTGAATACAAAAATTTCTGGGAAGAACTTTTGCATTTGAAGGCAGCTGTTTCATGTTGTGTCATCTGACTGCAATGTGTTGATTGTCCTTCTCAGCTAGAGTCAGATCAAACCCAAATCTACTACCATTGTTGATTCTGAGTCATAGTGACCCTGCAGGACAGAGCGGAACTGCCTCATTGAATGTGCAAGGACTTAAATCTTAACGAGGGCAGACTGCTTGATCCTTCCCCTGCAGAGTGGCTGGCAGGTTCAGGCTGCTGACCGGTTGGTTAGCAGGCCCACAGTTAATCACAGTGTCACTGGGCTTCCTTTCTTTGTTAAAAGCAGAGAATACCACACACATATTTGCTTGTGCTTTACTGACTATACAAAGGTATCTGACTGTGCGGATCGTAATAAATTATGTCTAATACTGAGAAAAACAGAAATCCCAGAACACTTAATTATGTTCATGTGAAACCTATACGTAGTCCAAGAAGCCACTGTCTGAACAGAACAAAGGCACACTGCATGGCTTAAAATCAGGAAAGGTTTGTGTCAGGGTTGTATTCTTGCTCAATACTTATTCAATCTGTATGCTGAACAAATCATTCCAGAAATTGGATTGATATGAAGATAGCAGGATATGAAGGTATCAGGATTGGAGTAAGACCGATAAAGAACCTACATTATCTAGATTGTTGAAAGTGAGGACGGCTTGGCATACTTGCCGAAGATCAATATGGATTACATCTATGGCCAATATAAATTTTTTGTTGTTGTTGAGTACTGTCGAGTCAGAACCGATAGCTGACTCATCAACAGGTTTTCAGAGGCAGTTAATCAAATGGGAGGAAATTGCTCATAAATATAGATTACATCTCAAAATAAAGAAAAGAACAATTCTTACAACTGAACCTTTAATAGGCTATCATGATATATGGACAAATGACTGAATTGTCAATGATTTCATTATACTTGGATCTATAATCAATACCTTTCATACCAGAAGTTGAGAAATTAAAAGAAATGCTATATTGGGAAAATCTACTGCGAAGGACCTCTCCCAAGTGCTAAAGAGCAGTGACATCAGTTTAAAGACTAAGGTGTAGCTTATCCCAATGATGATCTTTTCAATCACTTATTATGCATCTGAAAGTTGGACACTGGATAGGAATGATGCAAAGAATCAATGCCTTTGAGTTGTGGTGTTCAAGGGCTTTGACAAGCACTGTGGCAACTGGACAATTAAAACAGACATGGGGGGGAAAGAAGAATGAAATGGGGATGAGGGTGGAGAAAACAGTGCAACAATGAATGAATGAAAACCCAAAATCTCTGTAAATGTTCATTAAAACTAATAAAGTTTAATAAAAAAAAGAAAAGTATGGAATATCCATGGACTGCTAAAAGAACAAGCAAATACGTCTTGGAAGACATGCAAGCAGAATGCTTATTATGGACAAGAATAGTGAAACTTGGTCTCGCATACTTTTGACATGTTGTCAAGAGGGACCAGTCCTCAGAAAAAGACATCATAATAAGAAAGGTGGAGGGAAGACTCCCAACAGGATGGATTGACACAGTAGCCGTAACAAAGGTTTGGAACATGTCTTAGATGGTGATGATGGCAGGATAAGGCACGATTCAGATCTGTTGTTCACAGGGTTACTATGAGCCATAGGTGCTACAGTCACTGTCTCAGTCTATCTTATTGAGATCTTCCTCTCCTTCACTATCCCTCCACCTTTCCAAGCATGCTGTCCCCTTTCCAAGGAAAACCTCAAATAGCAATCTGCCCTAAGTATATGAGACGGGGCTAAATCAGCTTTGTCTCCAAGGAGTATTCTGGCTTTACCTTCTATAAGACGTATCTGTTTCTTCTTTTAGCAGTCCATGGGATAGTTGGTACTCTTCTCCAAAAGCAGAGCTCAGAGGTATCAATTTTTCTGTCATCTTCAGTCATTGTCCTGCTCTCAGATGCATAGCAAGTGATTGGAAAGACCATGGCCTGAATCAATGATGGAAGGGCACTCGTATTTATTGAGGGAAGGCCTTGGAGGCTAAACACCTTACAACATAATAGACAGGCCTATATAGCAAGGGATTGGTCCAGTCACTGAGAAAATTCTGATGGGGGGGTGGAATTATGAGAACCAAACGTCTGCCCACTGTCAAAGATTTTTTATATTGTTCTTTATCTAAGGTCCTCTTTCAGGATGTCTCTGAGCTAGGTGTCAAGGGTTCTATGCTTTTCCTTCTGTTTTTTAGATGTTACAGGCACATCCATTTTGCATTCACCCTTTACTTTTACATGCTCGTGGTTTTTTTGTAATGCTTCTACTTATCCTTGGCAATGACCTCTCATGTACAAGTTCGGTCTCCTTGAAGGATGTGTCTTCTTAGAACTGAGGAGAGTGAGATACATTAAAATGTCATAGAAGGTGTTATGCAGAAAATTCCTGTGGTGGCATCTGTAGTTTGATCTGCTCAACCCCATTTCAAGGGTATCTATTCTAGTCAAGAAACTAGGAAGCTAGAAATAAAATGGTGTAGCATCCCATGCAGGCAAAGTTTTCAGAGAAAAATAACATTTTGTCTATGATATGCATTTGGGCAAAATTTTGAAGGTAGAAGTGAAGCCGACTTCTTCTTTTTCCTGCCCTTTCTGATGAAAGCAAGGCCATGGGCATATACTTTCTCCCTGTCCCCCAGCTATTCAGTGCTCAGCTACCAGCTTTGCTGGGTTTGTGAGGGCTGCAGCTATGGCACTGGGTTCTTGGACTCTCGCTTCTGTGGTTGCCTCACAGGTAGTAAGTCCTCTGGTAGAACTATTTTATTATTATTATTATTATTTATGTGTGTACTGTCAAATCGGATCTCATTGGTACAGGAGGCAATTGTTCCTCCTTCTTCAGCAGAGGATCTGGTGGATTTGAACTGCGTACCTCTGGGATTGATTGCAATGCAGCTTCTTGCCACTAGGCCACCAGAACTCGCCAGGTGGAACTATTTCAAAGAGTTAGAGACGCAATTTATGGCTCAATTTAGAGTCCTTTCTTCCAATCTTCCCTTAAATTTTGTAAGCTCTTTAATCCCAATATCAAATCCCATCCTGATAAAATGCTTAGATTTTTTTTTCCTGAAACTTGACTTGTTGTTTGTTGTTATGTGCCGTCGAGTCGTTTCCGACTCATAGCGACCCTATGCACAACAGCCCTAAACTCTGCTCTATCCTGCGCCAACCGCACCGCCTCTGACACACCCATCCCGATTACCCCAGTCACTGAATCAATCCACCTCATAGAGGGTCTTCCCCTCCTGC
>NW_006399826.1:14815777-14819716 GCF_000299155.1 Elephantulus edwardii | reverse complement strand
TGGGAACAAATATAGATCTCTTCCAGTCAGTTGGCCAAGTGGTTGTTCTCCAGATTTCTTGGCACAACTTGGTGAGCACATCCAGGGCAACATCTGTTACCTGAAATACTTCAATTGGTATACCAACCCCCTGAACTCCAAGCCTACTGCCACCAAATTCATAGCGACCAAATGACTAACCTTTAATTTAGCAGCCCAAGGCTTAATTCAATGTGCCGCCAGGGCTTCAGTCTTGACTGGCCAACTCAATTCAGTTCATTGCCTTTGGGTTATAACTGAGGCACAGCCGACCTGCCACTGGATTTCCTAGGCTGTAAATCGAATGTGAGGAGACTTCCCATCTTTCTTTCACAGAGCTGCTACTGACTTCAAACTGCCGGAGAGGCAAGGCTGTTTTGTTAATACCACAACTACCTATGGACTGCCTCCAGAGCTCTGCTTGACCAGTAGGTACCGTAAAAGGAAATCAGAGAATATGATGCTGGTGTTGTGTATTATCAAGCTGGAATCAGTCCTTAGCTGAGTCTCTAGCAGGTTTCCAGAGGCAGTAAATTGCATTAGAGGTGATTGCCTATCTTTCTCCCACAGAGCAGCTGGTGGATTCAAACTGCATACCTTTGTGATGACAGTGCAATCCTTACTGCGAGGTCATAGGAGGAGGGCAGCAGGGATAATAAGTAAGGAATTTTTGGAAGAGGTAACTTTCTGGCATAAAGGGGTATAAATGTCTAATATCACACAAAAAGAGATGAGAATTTCCTGGTGGAAGTGACTTAAAAAGCCTCTTTCTCTTTCCCTCACTTGATACCTTCTACCCTCTTCTTCCTCCAGATGGATGGGTTAGGCTTCTTATGAAGACCTGGACATGACTGAACAGCTACCTGGAGCTTCTGTTTGCTGTCACTGAAAAATGTATTATTTCAATGTGGGCTTTCGTTCCTAGAAGAGGGCCTCGTGGAGCCCCCTCCCGATCTTCCAAAGATGGATGAGGCAGGAAAAGGCAGGGCTCTGCATTTCCCACTGCCTTCCTCCATCTCCCTGCTGGAAACTGTGGCCACTGTCCCATGTTTAGTGCCTGATGGCCCACTTCCCTGGGGAGGGATGAAATGGGGGGACCAGCTGTTCCCTGACATGGCAAATCAGAAGAAAAATCACTGCATTGGGAACGAGGAGACCTGGGATCTAAATTTAACTCCACTGCCTACTAACTATTTAACCTTGGGCAAGCTTAATTAATAGCCAGATCTTTAATACCGTGTGAATGTGCCTTTTCCCCTCCATTTTAAAGGATGCAACCTTAAGTGTTGTTGTTGCTGTTGTGTGCTGTACAGACCCGCTCCATAGCTGATCTACAGTGGATTTTCAGAGTTAAATGAGACAGGGCTAAATGAGAGTGTCATAACTTCTGCTGCCATAATTTCCTAATTTCCTAATTTTCTGTGCATCCTCTTCCTCCATAGTCCATTCTTTTTGGTGCTTCCAGAAGAGTCTTCTTCTTTTTTTTTTATTGGCATGGTTAATCTCTGTGATTGTTTTTTTTATTTTTTTAAATTATTATTAAATTTTATTAGTTTTAATGAACATTTACAGAGATTTTGGGTTCTCATTCATTGTTGCACTGTTTTCTCTACCCTCCTCCCCAGTTTGTTCTTCTCTCCCCCCCCCATTGTCTGTTTTAATTGTCCAATTGCTATAGTGCTTGTCAAAGTCAGTTCTGATTAATCTCCTTTGTCAGTGTGTCCTTTGCCATTCCCTATCACTCCTCCCTGAGAGAGACTTCACCCTGAGTCATAAGGAAAAGGGGATGGCGTATTCTCTTAGCTACTTCCTGCTGAAAAGGGACGCTGTGGGTTTCAGGGTGAAGATCCAGAAGAGTCTTCTAAGGATGCAAGTGTGAACATATCCCCCCTCCTTTATAAAATTCATGGCTTTTGAGCTGAATCTCAGTCAAGGTGCCCCTCCATCGGGTTTCTGGTCCTCTTAATCTTTATGGAATGTGATTGCTTATCTTTTACCAATAGCAGCTGGTGGATTCCAACTGCTGACCTTTTAGTTATCACTCACCATGTTATGCACCACTAGAGCACCTACTGTTTTCTTTGTCATTGTTGTATTCTGTTGGAAAAGGCTCACAGCTGACCCTCAAGGAGATTTTCAGAGGCAGTAAATCACATGGAAGGAGATTGCTTTGCCCATCTTCCTCCTGTGGAATGGCTGCTGGAATTGAACTGTGTACCTTTGGGTTAGCAGCACAACTCCTTACCACAATTGCCACTAATGCTCCTTATCTCTTCTTTGTTGTTGTTGTTAAGTGCCTTCAAATTGAGACTCATATTGACCTTACAAACAATAGACATGAACCCTGCTCTATCCTGTGCCATCCTTATCACGTCTGACACATTTTCTTTAGAATTTTTCTATTTCTTGTCTTTATCCTCAACTCCTAGGCAGGACATGAAGTCGATTTGGTCCCAGCCGGCTTCTCCACCATGCTCTCCAGGGGGCGCTTTATCTTCAGGTTGACTAGAACCTCTCACTCATTGCTGTCAAGTCAACTCACTGATAGCTGACACACAGTGTTTTCTAGTGCTGTAAATGACACTGGAGAAGATTGACTTTCTTTCTCTCGCAAAACCATTGGTGGATTCAAATGCTGAAGAGGCACAACTTTGGGTTAGCAGCACTTCTTACAGACTTGCTACCAGAACTCCCCGAACTAGAAGTAGATGGAAAATCACCCTGAAGGGTACACAAACTAGTGCATTGGGCTGTCAATTAAAATGGCTCAACAATCTACATATATTTAGAGTTAAAAATTAAGAAAGAAATGAAACTTTATTAACAATTATAGGAGGTCCTGGTTCAGATCATCTTTAAATTACCATGTGCCAAGCATGGTCTTTGAAGGTCATGTGTAAAGGTCAGCTGGCAAGGTCGAGCACTTGGTGGATACCTATGTGGGTTCTGGAGCCAGCAACCTGGATCAAGAAATGCCTTTTGATTTTTTACTAGTATATATGATGATGATGATGATAACCATCATCATGGACAAGAGCTTTCATAAGATTCCTGCAATGAAATGGCCAATTGTAAAGAAAGATTGACTCATGTAGACCCAAATGAATCCTGAACTTGTCACCTGACACATTGTGAAGGAAGGACTCAAAACCATTTCATATTCAAAACAACTATGAGATACCATTTCACCCCAGCAAGAATAGCAAAATTTAATAGAATAGCAAACATCAAATGCTGGCGAGGCTGTGGAGAAAACAGAACCCTTATTCACTGTTGGTGGGAGTGTAAAATGGTGCAACCTCTATGGAAGGCTATATGGCGCTTTCTCTAAAAGTTGAAAATAGAAATACCATTTGATCCAACCATTCCACTACTAGGAATTTACCCTAAAGAAACCATAACTTCCAGCCAAGTCAATAAATGTACACCCATGTTTATTGCGGCTTTGTTCACAAAGAGCTGGAAACAACTCAAATGTCCATCAACAAACGAATGGATAGAGAAGCTCTAGTATATTCACACAATGGAATACTACAGTGCACTGAAAAACAAGGAACTCATGAAATATTATCCAAAATGGATGACCCTGGAGGACATTATGCTGAGTGAAATAGTCACAAAAGGATAAATATTGCATAGGGCCACTGTGGTAAAACGGGACTGACATAAGGGTTGAGGGAAGACAGAAAAGGAGGAATGAGGTATACTTCATTGAAACAGATGAGGGAGAGAACTGTGTAAAAGGGATATATAAATGGGTATTCTTGTCATTGCAGAAGTCCAGAATGAAGGCTGCATAGTGAAGTGAATTGGAGGGGGAAGAGACTGCATAACAATGAAAGAGTTTTTGTTTTCAAGGAAAAGAGTGAATAGTGGGGGAAGGGTGGGCAGGGAGAAAAGTGCAACAATGAATGACTAGAA
>NW_006399826.1:14742187-14815677 GCF_000299155.1 Elephantulus edwardii | reverse complement strand
AAAAAAAAAAAAAAACCACCGGCATCCACTTCCATAATAGCTTGCCTTGGGAAACCCTATGAACCTGGAGAGAGGATTAAAGACACCCAAACGTCGAAGACTCTCCTTCATAGGGTCGCCTGCAACTTGATGGCACTTAACAACAACAGCCATCTTTCCACTCGGATTAGCGTTCCTTCTTACTGAAGAGCAAACTTACCGAGTCCGTACTGTGTCCTTACCTACTTACTGAGTGATGATGTCCTTAAGGAACCAGTCACCACTGATGCTGACTCAGTCTGACTCCTAGTGATTTCACGAGTGTCAGAATAAAACTGTGCTGTTGGGAGGCACCTCAAGCTGGTTACTACTCAGGGCAACACTGTGGACAACAGATGAGAACCCTGCCCTGACTTCTGCTGTCCTCATCATCTCTGACGTGCTTGAGTCTCTTTTTACAGCCAGTGGGCTGAACCATCTCCTTAAGGGTCTCTTCTTTCACTTACCCTCTGCCTTTCTCAGCATGCTGGCTTTCTCCAGGGACTGGCCCCTCCTGATAACATCGTCAAATTGTATTATACGAAGTTTCATCAAAGGAGTTTCAATTACTGACAACTTGGAAATAAATGGCCAGGTCTTGAAGCCCTTGTATTTCAGTTAACAGTCAAGTCTATTAACAGTTTGCTCCACCGAGGGATTTGAATTTCAAGTGGACTATGACTCAGAGTGACCCTATGAACTACAGACTGAAATCTTGCCCTATCCTGTGCCATCTTCATGGTCTCCGCCATGGTCAAGTCCACTGTTGCAGTCTGTAAGTACATATGTAACATCTGTAAGTGATAATATTGGGGAAGCTGCACTGAAATCCTGAAGGCAGGAAGTTCAAGGCCACCAGCTGCTCTGCAGAAGAAGGATGGACAATCTTCTCCTACTGCCTCTGGAAACCTGCTGGAGAGTCAGTTGTGGGTTGGTTCTGAGTCTGTAGTGTACAACAACATAACAACAGGGGAGCTGTATAGTAAACTTGGAGACCACTGAGTTAGGCATGAACTTGGCTCCAGTAGAAAGCTTGCTCTAGACTCATTACATACTGTCTGATTTAATGCGAGCGTATGGAGATGTCTGGTGGCCAAATGGTAGGAAGCCACTCTGCCATTCTAAGGCATGTAGCTTGAATCTACCAGCTTCTCTGTGGGAGAAAGATGAGCAGTCTTCTCCTGTGTAATTTAAAGCCTCTGAAAAGCTGCTGGTGGGTCAGCTCTGAGTTGGTCCTGACTCCAAGGCAAACAACGACAATGCAAGCATGTAGACCCTTTGCTTATGGATAGTTTTTCTTTTTTTTATTATTATTAATTTTAATGAAAGTTTACAGAGCGTTTGGATTTCCATTCAATTATTGTTGCACTTTTCTCCCTGCCCACTCCTCCCTCCCCCAGTTTGCTCTTCTCTTTGAAAAGTAAAATTCTTTTTTTAGAAAAATTCTTTCATTGTTATACAATCCCCAGGTCCACTCCACTATACAGCCTTTGTTCTGGACTCCTGTCAAGACAATAATACCCAATCATATATCCCTTTTAAACAGTTCTCTCCCTCATCTGTTTCAATACGGTATACAAAATTTATCCCATCTTTCTTAGTCGCTTATGGATTTTTTAAAAAATTTATCTTTAAAGCAATGTTCCTATGTAGTAAGTTTCTGTCCATTAAAAGAGTAAAGGGAGCTCTGGTGGCCTAGTGGTAAGGATCTGTGCTACCAACCAAAAGGCCGGTGGTTTGAATCTATCAACTGCTCTGCGGGGAATGATGGGCAACCTCCTCCCATGTAACTTACTGAAAACCCACCAGAAGGTCAGTTCTGACTCGACGATACGCAACAACAATCTGAAAAATCATTCCATCTGTGTATTGTCTGATATTTACTTACAATTTATTTTAAAGGTAGATATTCTGTACCCTGCAACTTTTTGCCACTGAGGGATGGGTCACAGCCATGTGCATCCTTACGATGGTGTACAGCCTCCTGACATGAGGACTGATTGGTTTACTCCCTCAGCCCATCACTTAGAAGCCAGCAGACGCTGCCCTTTGTGCACCACGGCCACTCTTGAAGCAATCTGTTTACTCCAGCTATCAGGGCTCAGACAGTAAACTGCGGGGATTGACAAAGTGGCACTGGACGAGCAAGAGAGGAAAATTGGAAAAGTGAATTGTAGGTGGTGTAGACCAGTAATAAATAATCAGCTCATTCTTATTGCAGAAATGTCTGGCTGGGAGAAAACTCTGAGCCATGGAAAATAGGAATTGTACAAATGTGGGCAACCTGATTTCATTATAAATAGACTCTGCTATGATATGCTCTTCTAAGTACCTGATGTTACTAACATGACCTCTAGTGACACTTCAACTCTCTTCAGTTTCCTGGCATCTAAAATGACACTATTAGTGATTCACTCCTTTGGGCAAAAAACACAGACCTCTTTGGATGCCCCCATTAGGAAAACAAACTTCCCTGGAAAGAGTTAGCCTGTCAAGTCAACCACTCTTAGTGTGACTTGGTCTATTAAGTATGTTTGAGTACACTGGGAGTTCTGGGACGTATTTGGATTCATGGAAGGAGCATGCAAAGAGGCGCTAGCCTGCGAGGACAGCTTCGATGCTTTCCATTTGGACAAGGAGCCTGAATTTACTCCTTTAGAAAGCAAACCAGTTGCTGTTAAGCTGATTCCTCCTCCTGCAATCCCATGTGCATCACAGCAGAACTGCCTCTCTGTGGGTTTTTCAGTGACTGTGATCTTGTGAAAGTGGACCACCTCATCTTTCCTCAGAAGCACTTCTGAGTGGATTTGAACTGCCAACCATTTACTTAGGAGCCAAGTACTTAACTCTTGTACCACTCAGGGACTCCTTTTAATTCTTTAGTGCAGGTTTAAAATAGACGATGACCACACTGACTTTTAGCCATTGGACTCAGGTGGGAAATCGATCATTCATAGTCAATTCCATGTAATACAACATGCAAGGTGTCCCCATAAACAGAGCCAACCCTCATTATTTCAGCTAATCAATCTGTTGTTGACTGTTTATGGGCAAACTGGACCTCAGATGATAGTCATTTTGTGGGAAATCCCACCCATTTTCTTATCAATTACAGACAAGCAAAAGACAGGAAGAGTGAATTTCTTAAAAAAAAAAAATAGAAAATTATTCTTCAGTGCACAGCATGGGTATTAGCTGTCACAGATTTTTGTGGGACCCTATTTCTCATTGTTATTGTGGCTGATTGAGCAGCAGCTGCTCTGAGGAAATCTCTTTGATGATTTCATCTGATCTTTACCTGTCCTCAAGTTCACTAACTGACTTATCAGTTCAGTAACAATCTCCCCTCCCAACTACTGATTGATTTAGTAGATCCACTGGGGTGGGAGAATCAAAGTAAGAGCAAAATGGTCTTTTCTAAAAAAAACCAAAACAAAACAAAAACCACCCAAAATTTATCACTTGCTGGCTAAATTAGTAGGCTATTTTTTTAAGAAAAATTATGATCAAACTATTTTATTGAGATATAAATTTATGGAAACATTAGCATTCTCATTTTCTGTAAGCAGGCTATTTTAAACATGATTTGTAAAAATTTATTTATTTTTGTGTTTGGAAATGACAAGTTAGCTCTTTGACTAAAAAGACCAGGTGTCTAATCTACTTGGCTGGCTGTGCTGACAGATATCTGATATGACATCAATTGACTAAGCTGACGGGAATCTGAATGAGTTTAGTCAAAATGTTTGAATCCATCGGCAGGGAGTGTCAACCAGATTTTACCCCACAGAAGGTACTCAAGTGACTGCATTTTACATCGAGGAAGGAGAAGTCATTTGGCCTGAAAGTACAAAAAGCTGATCCAAGAGAATTCTCTGACAGTACTTGAGTGACGTTTTGAGCCTTTCGAGCTCTTTTATGCCTTGTATTGTTGCAGGAAAGACAAAGTTGTGTGCCCTGACCACAGCTCTGTTTCTCAGGTCTCTGGGGCAGGCATGACACCAGGGACCTTCCACTAGCCGCATCCCTGGGCAAAGTTAATCAAAGTTAATTCATGCAGTGTGTAGAGTTGTTGTTACATGCCATCATCGAGTCCATTATGACTCATGGAGACCCTATGAACAATGGCTCTGAACTTGACCCTATCCTGAGTCAACACCTGATACCCATTCCCCCATTGATTGGTACAGTCACAATGTCAATCTATCTCATCCAGGGTCTTACTCTCCTCCGTTGAATCTCTAGTTTTCCAAGTGTGATGTCCTTCTCCATGGACTGGTCCCTCCTGGCAACCTGGCCAAAGTATGTGAGACAGAGCTGCACAATCCTTTCCTTCAAGAAGCAACCTGGTTCCACCTTCTCCAGGACAGAACTGTTTGTTCTCTTGGCAGTCCATAATATATACTCTTCTCTAGCACCACAACTCAAAGGCATTGATTCTTCTGTCATCTTTATTCATTGTTCAGCTCTCAGATGCAGAGTAAGCAATTGAGAATTGTGTAAAGTTAGAAACCCTCAATAGTGCAAATGACTATCATTGCCGGCTGTTAACGGAAAGGCTGACAGCTCAGGTCCACTCAGAGGCACCTCAGAAGAAAGGACTGATAATGAACCTCCCAAAACTTGGCCTCTGCGGGTCCCAGGGAGCACAGCTCTCCTCTGACACACATGGAGTCACCATGAGTTGGGGTCTACTTTGGCAACTGGATGGATGAAGGTAAAGTGGCAGTTAGTATTCCATATGGTGCCAGGGACTTACTCCACCTACAGCTTTCCATTTTGTGGTGGAGTTTCATGGGGACAGGATTAGGGTAAGATACAAGCCCTACCCTACGAGGCCTGTTTGACCTCATGGAAATGAAACACTCACTGCCTTGTGACATGTCAGCTAATGGGACCCAGTTGCACCACAGCTGACAGTGTGTAGGATTCAAGCCTGTCATTCACCAGTCTCTGCCTCCATCACCCACAATTGCACGAGCCATTGCCCTGATGAATTCCGAGTTTTTGTGAGACCACCCAGCTAACCACAGAACCCAAAACCCACAGACAGAAGAGGGAGAATCAAGTGGAGGAGGAATAATTGATATGAGAGACAGTAGAATGGTACGACAGTTTGGGCATTTGAGTCATTGTCAATCTCAGTTCTAAAGGAAAACCCTTTCCCCTTAATGACTGTAAAATAATTCATTCATGCATCCACAGCCAATCTTCAGCCACCCTGCCCTCCTTCAACTTCCTTTCTGATCAGCAGGGCAGCTCTTATACTCTTCCTTTGGGGAACAAATATCCTTTGGTCCCCATAAGGACTGATCATTAACTCTCCCCAACAGAGAAAAATAAAATTTTGTTTGCACTTACACTATTTTTGTTGTAACTCCACATCTATGATGTACCAGGCACAGTGCTGACCACATCGCACATGTTACACACAACAGCTGCTACCTTAAGACATTTTTGGTATTTCAAGAACGAAGGTTCTTTGACTGAAATTTCAGGTAGAAAAGTGGATGGTCTTTTCCAATGGGTTTGGCTTGGTCTAGGCCATGAATCGGCCTGGCTAGAGCAAGCAGACCTTTGAGACCAGAGCAGTGGATGACCCTCCGCGTCAGGTGTGTGCCTTCAGCTCACATGTGTATGGCAGTTCAGTGGTCAAAGCCAAGGTGCTAAGTTTAGAACTTCTAGCCCGTCAAAACAAGTAGCCTCTTGGATCAGACAGGAGAAAATGCTTCCAACCTCTTCTCAGGACTCACAGGCTGTCCTTGTTAGTTTTCACCGAGTCCAGCCTTGACTCCTGGAGATCCATGCGCAATAGAACAAAACATTGCCCATTTGTGGGCCATTCCGATAAGCACTTGCAATTGGGTCATTCTGATTTACAGAATCTTCTCTGACTGATTTTCAGAAGTGGACCACCCATTTCTCATCTGTCACAGACCGAAAGCTCTGCTGGAACCTGCTCAGTGTCGTAGCAACAGGCACGCCTCCACGGATAGGCAGGTGGCAGAGGAGAGAAAGTGCAGTGACTGGGAATCAAACCTAGGTCTTCCACATAAGAAGGAAAGAACTCTACCCCTGAACTCATACTCCCCGTGAGTCACTCGAGTCCAGAAGAAAAGACTGAAGCTTGGATGTCACCTACATGTGGCTTGATTGCTTCTCAAGTGAGGGGTTCCTCAAGTCATTGCCTGTGAAGGGACCAATCTGATCAGCTCATTTGGGAGGAAAGTGTCATGCAGAATTTTTCTATAAGAATATTCATTCAGCAAAAGTCAGTGAGTGTATGAAGTGGTCCTGGTGACTCCTTGGGGATCACTAATGGATCAAGTCAGCCCATCAGACTGGAACACAGGGGAAGGTACAACACTGGGATAAACAAGGAAGTGTAAGCAGTAACAGAGACCCAGAAAATCTTCCAGCCCCAGAAGACCTAAACTAATCTCTACCAGCCGCCTCTGTGGCCAGTGTGACCACAGAGCAGATCTCTCTTTCCTTCACTCAGAGCTGAAGTCAGGGGCCTAGAGCGAGCTGGGAAAGGAGGGGAAGGGAGAGTGTTCAGATTCTTGTGAGATGCCTTTTCACTAGTTTCCTAAGACCCTGAATGCTTATGCGTACATAGACAGTCTCTCTATCATCACCGTTGAGGAGGGAGCAACCCATAGCTAACCTTCCAGAGGGTTTCAGAGACCATAAATCACACAGGAGGGGGTTACCCATCTTCTCCCTTGGAGCTGCTGGTGGATTCAAACCAGCATGATGCAGGTTTTGGGTTGGCAGTACACCTCTCTAATGACTAAGCCACCAGAGCGCCCTATAAAATAAAGAGTGGATTCTTGTTATTCTTGAAGTCTGAAATTGCAAATCCACCTACTTGCTAAACTTTGTGACCACAGCACCAATACTTGCAGCACTCTGTGGTCATCTGCAGATGTTATGTATGGTGGAGGTGGAACTGACTCACAGCTGACCCTCTCTCGTGGAGCAGATTTGAACCTCCTGCCTTTGGCAGTGCAAGTCCTTTCCACAAGGAGAGGGGTGGGAAATGGCAGCGGCTCTTTCCCACTGAAGGCAAACCAGGTGAAGGAGCATCTTTTTGATGCAGCTCTTACACTGTGAACAAGTATCCTTTTCATGGTCTGTTTAGTACACCGTTTTCACACGTGAGTGCTTTTTGTGGGTGATTTTGCTGTTGGCAAAGCCCTACAGCACAGTGCTCAAGTGTGGTTTAAGCTCAAGGCTGTGAGGCAGCTTATGGGGGAAACACGAGGGTCAGATGAGTCTTCTTCAGGCAGGAGCTACAGTGGCGCTGGCTGTGAGGTTCATGTTAATAAATCAACACAGCAAATCACTCACTTATTGCCATCCAACCAGAACTGACTCATAGCTGACTCTCTAGCAGATTTGCAGAGGTTGTGAGTTGCATGGGAGACTACCCATTGTCCCCTCACCCAACTCCCACCACACACAGAACAGTTGCTGGATTCGGACAGCCCACCTTTGGGTTGGCAGTGAAGCTTCCTACCTACTAGGCTGTCAGAGCTCCATATATATTAACTGTGGTGGTTGTTGTGTGCCAGAGAGTTGGAATTGACTCATAGGTGACCCTCCAGACTGTTTTCAGAGATAACATGGGATGAGATTTTCCATTTTTCTCTTAAAGAGAAGCTGGTGGATTTGAACCACGTGTCTTTGAGATGACAGTGTAGTTTCCTACCTCTAGACCACCAGTGCTTTCTATGCATTAACTAAGTAAGGTATCTTTCAATAGAGATATATGCAAAGCAAGCTTCTGTTTTGGTTAAATTGACAACTTTTGAGTTAGAACTCACTCATGGCTGGCTCTCCAGCAGGTCTTCTGAGGCTGTAAATTTCACGGGAGGAGACTGCTCACACTTCTCCCACAGAGCCCCTGGTGGAGATTTGAACCTCCACACAGATGCTGCCTTCGGATTAGCCACACAAGTCCCTCCAGATGAGGCCACAGAGCTCCCTCTGCAGTAACTGGCTGTTGATAATGTGACTCACAGTATTTCTCCTGAAGCAAAGGTTGGTGTTCAAAGTAATCACCTGGAGCATCAGCGTGGGCAGCACATCCAGGACCTTGTGATTTCCCTGCACAGCGCCCCCATGTGGCAGGATGAGCTAAAGCTACGTGACTTGCTTTGCAAGTGGGTGGTGAGGTGGCTTGATGGCGCAGGCTGGCCCACCTACACTTTGACTTTTCTACTCGACTCTGTGGTCCTGACCACCTTGAGGAGAGGCAGCCAGATCTGATGGAATAAGGGGCAAGGGAAGGAAGAAGGAAAGTGGAGCCAGAGAAGCGGGTTAACAGGACTCTCCTTCCTTCCCTCCCTCTTTCCCTCCTTCCCTCATTTTTTAACTTCTCGACCTGTGACACATTAGAAGGCCTGGGTTCTGTCTTCTGCAAACCGAGCCTGGTGCTGGTGTCTGAGCAGGATTGGCCTTGTGGGCTTGAGTGATTGGTATGGGTCGGGCTTAGAATGACTGGGCTTGTTTAAAGCTCTAGGAATCATTTACAATGCAGTCTTTTAATTTGTTTGGGCCGGTGGGAAAAGGTCTTGAACTTTGTTCCTGGGTTCACAATGTGTTCACACCTTCCTGCAAGAGGTTCTCCACCACCCACTTCCAGCGTCCTGGTGCTTGGGGCCACCTAGACATTCACACAGCAGTCACCACTCACACAGGCCATTCTTAAGGGAGACCTTAAGGATTCACGTCATTGGTGGTTTCTGAATGACTCAAGTTGAGCCAGCGAGAACCTATAAGGTGATTATTTGTTCAGCATGTCAGTTACCTCTGCCATTCTACTCATCCAATGCATTATCCAAAAACTCTCCTTCTCGCATGGGAGGATCTCCAGGAGAGGGGTGAAAAGGCCTTTGAGAGCCAGCAGCTCGCAAGGGCTCAGATCCAGAAGGAGCAGAGTGCCAGCACCATGGAAGGTGGACTGGGGAAGGGGTGCTGCCCAACATCGCTCCTAGCCCTCTTGGCTCATCCACGCCTTCAGGGTCACACTATGACTTGGGACAGCCTTACACACTTTGCTCTTACAGCCTCTTCCACCAAAAATCGTATTTAAGCTGCTACTTCATGATTGCATTGGCATTGAGGCCAATATTTGGCAGGCTGGACCACATGCAATTTTCTCTTCGGATTTTAACAAGAGATAAAAGGAATCATGTAGCCCTTATCAGTATTCTGGGCCCAAGGCTCTTTGCTCACTGTGCCGATCAATCGATACCTCCGCCCCATGTATAGGAAGGTGGTATAGGTTTGCTGTAGCAATGGGCGCTGTGACAGCCTCGCCCTGACATCTGAACAATAAGCATCGAGGCCTCTGACCAGCCTTTGCACTTCTCAGAAACTTGTTCTCCTCTTGCTAAAGAGGAGAGAGGATAGCTCATCTCTCAGGTGCCCCCCACCTGAGAGTATTAATTCCTCAACATTCTAACTCAAGCTTACAGACGCCTCCCCTCAGTTTTTTCCCTCTCTCACCCCATGGGAAGGCTCTTCTTCCACCTACAGTATTAAACCCATTTTCCTTTTCTGGCTCTTCTTCTCCCATCCAGTCATGTGCCAGCGTGTGTCGCTGCTGATTCTGAAGCTTGGCTATAAAACCATAATGAGTACAGAGATGCCAATGTGCAAATGACGGAGCGAAAGGCGTAAACATCCCAATAAATACATAAATATAAACAAGTCTATAAACCAGACCCTAGAGGGATTGTAAACTCACAATCCGCCATTTATATCTCTTATTTTGCACAGCTGAACTTTCAAAGGAAATTCATTTAATTCTATCACGCACACGCCTAGCCTCCATCCAGGAGTAATCGCTAATAACTGGCACAATTACTGCCTCTCCCTGATCAATGGTTCATTTCAGAAGCTCGTTCTTGAATCCATCATCATACTGGAAATGAGTGGAATTCACGGTGGACGTGGCCACATGGCTATGTATTCCCTTGAACATCTTCCAGCTGGACTCAGCGCGGTGCCTGCCACAGCCCTTGTCCTGCTCCTTCTATTATTAGTTTATCCTACAGATTGGAGTCCTTGGGTATTGTCAATGGTTAACATTCTTGACTACCACCTCAAGTGTTGCAAGTTCAAATCTGTCTGTGGCACATTGGAAATCTGAAAAGCTGACACTGAAAACCCTGTGGAGCAGAGTTCTGCTCTGACAGGACTCATGTGGGGTCAGCACGAGCCAAAATCAAGGGCACCTGCTTTTCTTGGAACTTTAGTCCAGTGCTTGTGGAGGGGGCTGGCAGCTGAGATGAGTCTCCTAAGGGGAAGAGAAGCAGGTGCCTCCCTGTCCTGAATGTGTCCACAAACACACAACACACAATGAGGCTCAGGCCATGAGTCACAATCCTCTGGACTAGAAGGCTGGGTTTGATTGGTTTTCCCTTTTGTTGAACTCCTGGCCAATTGCCTTTGGTTTATTACATCACAGGAAGTGCTCACTCTCGCTGTCCTCTTTTCCCCTTTGCTTCCCATCCCTCTCTGCTCCCCAGTAAAGGTCTGAAACACACCCACATGTTTTAATGAGGACCCCGTTCTATCTGCATATGCCTCTATTAACCAAAACTCAGGAGTCCTGGGGGTGAGATGCATTTTGTTCCAGAGAGTCGTGCCAACTTCCACGGCTCCCAATAGCATTTCAAGCTCAGAGAGGGGACTTGGCAAGCCAAGCATTTCCACATGATTTACCCACATTAATTAATTTAGCCACATGCCAGTGTGGTGAGATGAGAGAGGGCAAGTGGGGTGTGGGGGCTGGCTTCGAAGAAGAGCTAGAGAAGAAGGGTGAAAGGAGCCCTTAAGAAGGGTTTTTCAGGGCCTCAGTGGCCCTCTGAGGTTCTGGCTTCCTTGATGACACATCAGGGACAGATGTGTCTCTCCCACCGTGATGGGTGGCTCTCTCTTTCTTGGATGGAATCCCTGCCCCACGCAGCAGGAGGGGCTCCATGAAGCACAGGCAGCTCAGGCATGAGCTCAGCTCTCTGCTGAGTCCTAACAATTGCTAGACAGCAGAAGCTCCTTAATGAGTGTTCTCGGGCGGCTGCTCATGGACGTGACTCCGCAGGACTGAGTCAGGCAGGCAGACTGAGCAAGGGCGCACCCCGTGCCAGGCTGTGAAGCAGCAGAAGGGAGGGACGCTGGGAGAGGGAGCAAAGGCCGGGAGCTGCCATTGCTTGAGTCGCTCATGTTGCAGGAACCCTGGTCGTGCGATGCTGAAACCCTTGGCCGCTAACCAAAAGGTGGGTGATCTTGGAACTGTCCACTGGGCCAGTGTAAGAAAGACTGAAGACTTGCTCTTATAAAGATCACAGCCTAGAAAACCCTATGTAACAGCTCTGCCTTATGTCGTGGCGTCAGCATGAGTCAAAATCAGCTTGAAGACACCTGCTAACAACCACTACCACCATCACCACCATCACCACCATCACCATAGCAGCCTCATTGTTAGTGGCTGTCATGTTGGTTTCAACTCATGGCTCCTCTACACAGAAGACAAACGTCCAGTCTTGTGCCTTATGACTCACCTATGTCCTCATGATCCTTGTAGTTGGAGTGCACGGTGGCAGTCACTGTGTCAAGTCTTTCTCACTGATGGTTTTCCTTGGCTTAGTTGACCTTGCCCCTTATCAAGCTTGCTATTCTTCTGCAGCCAATGGGTATATAAATTGTTAGGTGCCATTGAGTCAACGAGGACTCATAGCGATCCTGCGAACAACGGATCCGAGCCCTGCCCTGTGAGTGAGCCCAAAGAGTTAAAGTCTTCGATAACATCCCATGATCCACAAGATTTCACTGGCTGAGCTTTGGGAGGAGAACTCCACCTTGACCTTGCTGGGACTTTCAATTGCCATGACAAAATTTCCAATATCCTAGGGGTGAATGAGCTGCAGTAGCACAACCAACCCACAGATGGGTGGTAGGAAGACGTGATAAACGCCAGGGAACATGCGAGAGCCTTTTCTGACCTGAATCCCAAGCAACTCTGTGAAGCTCTTGATTAGAAACAATTATTAGTATTTTATTGTCACAGAATGGAAATGAGGCTCTTCTTGTTTTTACGATCTTTGCTGCCTCTTTTGCAAATGATCTCTCTCTCAAGAATGGGAAATCCAAGTGCACAAACGAGGCTTGAGGGAGGCTGACTGATACTTAATGCTTGTGAGCCCCGGTAAAGTTAATGATGGAGTGGAAAGGCGATTCAGCGTAGTGAAAAAGTGTGGGGTCCGAAGTCAAATAGCCTTATGCTCTAGAATCCTCCACATCTCAGTTTTCAAAAGATAGAGAAAATGGGTATATAAATTGTTAGGTGCCATTGAGTCAATGAGGACTCATAGCGATCCTGCGAACAACGGATCCGAGCCCTGCCCTGCCCCGTTCTGTCCTCATCTCTAAGCACTTGAGCCTACTGCTGTGGTCACTATGACAGTACATCTTGTTGAAGATCTTGCTCAGTTTTGTTGACCCTCCGCCTTTCCCAGCTCGATGTCCTTTCCAAACACTGACTGCTCCCAACAACATGCCCAAAGTCATGTGAGAGGAAGTGTCACCACCCTTGCCTCCAAGGAACAAACACCCTGGTTTCACGTTCCCCAGGACAGACTTAATTGTCCTTTTGGCAAGTGGTGGGATAGTCAGTGCTCTTCTCCAACACTGCAGCTCAAAGGCAACGATTCTTCTTCTGTCATCCATATTCACCGTCCAACTTTCAGATGCACAGCCAGTGATTGGAAAGTCCATGTGGTATCTGCCTTAGTGAGTCATGGATGACATGAGATACTGCATAGACAAGGTGCTTAGCACGGTGCCTGCCACACTGTAGAAGCTAGTTAAATGTGGGGTGGGGGTAGGAGAAAACCTCACTGATGTTGACTAGGTTCTGACTCATAGAAATACTAGAGCAGAGTAGAATGGGCCCCTCAGGGCCGTAATCTTCATGGAAGCCGACTGCCTTAACTTTTTCCTCTGGTACAGCTGGTAGGTTCAAACCCCTGACCTTTTGATTAGCAGCTAAACGAATCACCACTGTGCCATATTAGCTGTTGTCATTTCCTCAAGAAGAAATTGTGGAGGCCGTATTTTTTCCAGCCCATTTTTATTGAGCCCCTGCTTCTTGCATGATATTACGCTTGGTATGTTAACAAATATGCAAGTGCATTTAAAGGGTGTAAGGGACCTTAATATTTTTATAATGGAATGGGATATTTTCAAGAGAGAGTTGTGCAAGTAGCACAGAATGCTGAAGGGCTGGCTGAACCAACAAGGTGATCAGGGTTTTGGGATAGTGGACACAGAAGGGCTTCAGGGAAGGGTAAAGTAAAAGAAGTAGTTTGTGGAGGAGGGGTGGAGGAGGGGTGTGTGTGTGTGTGTGTGTGTGTGTGTGTGTGTGTGTGTAGCAGAGAGCTCAGTAGAGACAGCGACTTCCAAGTTAGGACTGGGGTGTGACCAATGTCTACAGTGACCTCTCAGGGGAAGGAATGTGAGGGCTGGATAAGGATTGCCTTGTTCCTTAGAATCAAGCTTTCAGGTTGACACCATCTGGTTCCACCTCCCATCTATCAGGCTAGTCAATAGTATCCCATCTTTGATAAGGAGGAATCATGTGCTGAGAGAGATGGGATGTGTCTGCTATGACTTGCACATGGAAGTCTGTCCCTACCCTTCCCTCATCGACCCTGCTGTCCCAGTGCCTTTTGTTAGCAGAGGCATCACCTAGTTAAGGAGGAAAGAGTGCTGAAGAGGGAGGAGGGGATGACCAGGATTGTGCAAGCCTGAAGATAAAACAAACAAACAAACAAACAAACCAACGCACAGCTTGGCAGGCAGTCCACGAAGACCTCAATGAAAAGGTGCAGAGCCATCACAGAACTGGAGGAGCCGCAACCTTCACTTTTCCACGCCCACCCCTCCAGTTCCCTTAGACCCTGTGTCTAATATTGGAGCATTCTGTGAAATGTTTTGTACTCAAAACCCTACGCTACATCCTTGTGCTCCATAGACTGCTACCATGTGAGCGGGTTTTCTGTCCTGTGCTCCTTCTCCCACTCTGCTCCTGCAGCAATGAGCCTGTGCTGTCAACTATGTGGCCCTGGGACCCGCCTCTTGGAGTGCTGGTGATGCAGTGAATTAAGCTCTGAGATGCTAATCGGAAAATTTTAATCTACCAGGCTCTTCACCAGAGAAGGTGAGGCCAGCGATGCCTCTGTACAGATTTATAGGCTTTTGGGAACCCAGCGAGGCAGGCCTAGCCTGTCCTAAATGGGCGCTCTGAACTGCAGTCACGTCCACGGCAGGAGACTTGCCTCATCGCTGGTGTCTAAGACTCTGTAGCTGTTCTATACCAGTTCCTTTTGTTCAAATAATCAAGGCCCCAGTTGAAAGCAAATGTTAAAAATAGCATTAAACACTTCCCTTGTGGAGGAACTTCTGTGGGTACTTCTGTTGTTGTTAGGTGCCATCAAGTTGCTTGCCACTCACAGCGACCCTATGCACAATAGCTCTGAACCCTGTCCTATCCCGAGCCAGTCTCATGGTCTCTGACACACCTATCTGCATTTTAAACACCGTCTAATCACAATGAGGGCGCTCTGGTGGCCTAGTGGTAAGGAGCTGCGTTACTATCCCAAAGGCCTGCGGTTTGAATTCATCAGCTGCTCGGCAGGAGGAAGCTGGACAATCTCCTGTGCGATTAACGCCTCTGTCAGCTCAATGGAGGGTCAAGCTATCAGTCGGTTCAGACTCAACAGCACATTAAAAAACAACAATCTATATGAGTATAAATCAACTCGAAGGCAATAGGAATGTCCTTCCACATGGTCACATCACTCTAGGCCCTGAATTTCTTTATCCAAGGGCAAGTATCTGGCCAGAAGATGAGGCTGCGAATGTTTTAGAGCTGCACTTGCATAGCAAGTTTGAAGTTTTTATTTAGATCAAATGGGAAAAATCAATAAAAACAGCAGTTTTATAAAAAGTCCTTCTATTCAACTTTACATGAGATTGAGAAAAATGTCTAGTTATAGTATTTAACACTATGGTTAGTATAGGGAGCACTGGTGGCCTAGTGACAAGCAGCTGTGCTGCAATCCCAAAGGCACATGGTTTGAATCCACCAGCTGTTCTGCAGGAGGATGGGCAATCTCGTTCAGTGTAAGTAACAGCCTCAGAAGAATCACTGGAGGCTCAGCTGTGGGTCAGCTCTGACTTGACGATATACAACAATAACAACAACAAATGGTGAGGATTATATGTGGAGAGTTGATGGACATTGGTGGTTGTTATTGATCGCAGTCGAGTTGAGCACGACTCGTAGTGACCCTATGAACAAAAGGCCTAAAGCCTTTCCATGGCTATCAACATTTATCAAAGGTCATAGAATTTCCAGAGACATTTAGGAGAGAAAAAACACACACAAAAACAAACCCACAACAAAACAAAACCCCTGTATACTCCCTGGCTGGCTTTACTTGCCACCACCAGCATGGCACCACTGGCGTCTTATGTCCTAGAACAGCACCATCTGGGCAGCAGACAGGATTCAGATTAACTGTGAACATTTGAGATGCAGTTGGTCTAAACTTAACTGGGCTCTAAGTGTAAAACAGGCTTGGAAGCAGGAGTAGCATACACTTCCGGAACAGCTTGTCTCTGGAAACTCTATGAACTTGGAGGAACGATGAAAGTTATACAAGTGTTCAGATCTTTCATTAATAGGGTCACTATGAGTCATCCACGACCCGACAGCACTCACCAACAAAAACAAAAAGTGTAAAATACACACCAGCTTTAAAATACTGAGTACAAAAGTAAAATACTTGATTAATGTATTTTTTTAATATTAATTTTACATTGAAATGATAATATTTTTTAAGTAGACTCTAGATTATGAACACCGCATGACTATTAACCAACCACCATAAAGCATATTATGTTAAAAACACAAAGGTACCAACCACAAAGTGGTTTGGAGTAACAAATATGTACCAATTTCAGGCCAAGAAACAGTTGTCTGTGCTGAACAAGGGAACATTGTATGGTTTTCATCTGGAAAGGTGTGCATCAGGGTTGTATCCTTTCTCCATATCTATTCAATCTGTAGGCTGAGCAAATAATTCAAGGACTGTACTATATGAAGAAGAACATGGCATCAGGATTGGAGGAACAACCTATATTACGCAGATTACACAAACTTGCAGAAAGTGAAGAGAACTTGAACCACTTCGTGAAGAAGATCAAAGACTACATAGTCCTCAATATAGATTACTTTTTAATATTAAGGGGGGGGGTCCTTACCAGTAGAACAATAGAAACCTCATGACGGATGGAGAAAAGATTGAAGTTGTCAACAATATCATTTTACTTGAATCCACAATCAATATCTATCATAGCAGCTGTCAAGAAATCAAAAGACTTTGCACAAAACTGCTGCTAAGGACCTCTCCAAAATGCTAGAAGAAATGCATAAGAGGAAGACTCTTGATGAGGTGGACTGATTCAGTGACTGGTGCAATGGGGGTAGGTGTGTCAGAGACCGTGAGAATGGCACCGGATAGAGCAGGGTTTAGGGGTGTTGCATACAGAGTTGTCACGAGTTGCAGGCAACTCAACGGCACATAACAACAACCACAACATGCCTAATTTCAGCCAGTGTATTTTCAATAGCTTCCTATGCATCTAACAGTTGGACAATGAATAAAAAAGATCAAAGGAGAATGCATGTCTTTGAATTATGGTGCTGGAGAAGAGTATTGAGTATCCAATGTACTGTTGAGAGAATAAACAAATGCTTCTTGGAGGAAGTGTGTCCAGAAGTGCTCCTTAGAGGCAAAGATGGTGAAATTTCACTCCACTTAGTCTAGACATGTTGTTAGAAGGGGCCAATCCTTGGAAACAGACGCCATGCTGAGGAAGGCAGAGAGTTGGAGAAATAGAGAGGAAGACCTCAGTGAGATGGACTAACACAGTAATGGTGACAGTGGACTTGAGTATTGAGGGACTTATGCAGGGTCAGGAGAAGTTCAGATACGCTGTTCTTTGCTACAAACCATGGTGGACTCGACCACACCTAACAATCACCACCACATTTCATCTTCCTTGAAAACACTGCCATCATTTACCACCTCCACCCCCGGCTATCTTGTTGGTCCAGACTTATAGGGACCAAATAGGATAGAGGGAAAGGGTCCCCAGTGGTTTCTGAGGCTGTAAATCTTAGCGAGAGTAGGCTGCCTCATCCTTTTCCTCCCAAGGAGCCCTAGGCAGCCTCCACCCACCTATTTTTCTTTTCTTTGTACATACCTAGAAAGTTTGTTGCATTTTGTTTTTTTTCATGACCCTGACCAACCACCCATCTTATCCTACTGTACCACCAGGGTTTTTAAATTCTTATTGTTGTTGTGACTGTATCATTATACTGAAGACATTTTAGCGTATCTGGAAGTGTTTCTTTAGTGTTTTATGCATAGAAAGGTGCGTTATATTCTATTGACTGAGACAAACATTGAACTAATTGATGTTAGTTACAGACAGTATTTAGGGAACACTGGTGGCCTACTGACAAGAAGCTGCACTGCAATCCTGAAGGCACGTGGTTTGAATCCATCAGCTGCTTTGTGGGAGAAAGATGGACAATCTCCTCCCATGTGATTAACTGCCTCTGAAAACCCACTCAAGGGTCAGCTATGGGTTGGTTCTGACTCCATAATGCACAACAATAACAATATGGACAGTACTTAACTGCTCCAACTTAAATACAAATTGAAGTTACAAACAGATTTAGGAATAGAATTCATTTGTATTCCAAGGACTGTCTATACCTGTTATTGTTGTTGATTGCTATTGAGTTGAGCACGACTCCTAATGACCCTATGAACAAAAAAAGCCTTTCTAGAACTATCATTTCTCAAAGTTCATAGAGTTTCCACAGGCATATTGCTTAGGTATATTATATTAAACTTTGAAGGCATTCTGGTGCTGCAGATAGTTAAGTGCTCAACTGTTAACTAAAAGGCTGGGGTTCAAACCCCTCTGTGGCTCCTCAGGAGAAAGACCTAGTGGTTCCATAAAGACTACAGCCAAGAAAATCCTATGGAGCAGTTCTCTGTCACATGGGTTTGGTATGAGTTTAAACTGGTACCTCAACATCCTCCAACTTAGAAGTTATTATGATTAGTTTGAATTTCTACTTTTAAATTTATTATTGTTGAGTATCACTGAGTAAGCACTGACTGACAGCAGACATTCTAGTGGGTTTTCAGAGGTAGTAAATCACACAGGAGGATATTGCCCATCTTTCTCCCAAGGAGCAGCTGGTGGATTTGAACCATGTGCCTTCGGATTGGTAGTGCAGCTCCTTACCACTAGATCACTGTTGCTGTGTACTGTAGAATTGGAGCCAGCCTATAGCTGAGCCTGTGGCAAGCTTGCAGATGCAGTTAATTGCATGGGAGAAGGCTGCCCATCCTTCTCCCGTAGAGCATCTGGTAGACTTGAGCTGGGTGCCTACAGGATTGCAGTACAGCTTCTTGCCACTAGGCACTCACAGCTACTCTGTGTTGTTTTGTGCCTTTGGGTCAGAACTGACTCATAGCTGACCTGCCAGTGGGTTTTCAGAGGCAGCTGACCACAGGGGAGGAGACTGGCCATCCTTCTCCAGAGGAATATCTGGTGGATTTGAACCACATGCCTTTGGGATTACAGCAGAGCTTCTTACCACTGGGCCAGAGCTCTCTCTTCTTTTAATTTGTTGTTGTTGTTGTTAAGTGCCGTCAAGTCATTTGCGACTCATAGCGACCCTATGTACAACAGCCTTAAACCCTGCTCTATCCTGTGCCAATTGCATTGCCTCTGACACACCCATCCTGAGTACCCCAGTCATTGAATCAATCCACCTCATAGAGGGTCTTCCCCTCCTGCGCTGTCCCTCCACCCTCCCCAGCATGTTGTCCCTCTCCAAGGACCTGTCTCTCCTTACAACATGTCCATAGTATGTCAGATGAAGCCCCAGAATCCTTGCCTCCAAGGAGTAGCCTGGTTTAACTCTCTCTAGGATGAATCTGTTTGTTTTCTTGGCAGTCCATGGTACATTCAATACTCTTCTCCAGCACCACAGGTCAAAGCCTCAATTCTCCTTCTATCCTCCCTAGTCATTGCCCAACTCTCTGATGCATAACAAGTGATTGCAAAGACCATGGCCTGTATCAGGCACACCTTAGTCTCCAGAGAGACAAGATTATAATTATTTTTTTTACCAAAAACCTTAAATTTCCATGTATGACTTATGGTGATGGCTCTCACGCTGTTCCTATTGGACAGTGCTCATCTGGAGATGTGTTATCTTCCGTTATTTCAAAGTGTCACTGGCTGGTTCTAGGAGTCCCTCTTATACTGTGTAAGGTGGACGATTGGGTCTGGGGAGGGGCTTGTTTATTGCCACCAGTCTTAAAGGAACAGCTTCCTGCTGTTGCCTTCCTACTCTGTGCCTTTACCCTTCTCAGGGATTACGCAATCAGTGCCCAGAGTACCTGTGAAGTTCACGGAAGTTGAAAGCAAGGATATGGACATGGATGAGCAAGGGCTGGCGCCTGGCTCTGTTGGACCTGGGCCATCCGTGGGCCACCGTGCCTCTCATGTGGTCTCTTATTAACAGAGGGAGCCAGACAGAAGAGGCGAGGGGTCACGTGCTGCCCCTTCCTGCTCTCAAATGCCTGTTACTCTTGGCCGTGTAAGGCTTTTGGAGCTGGAGGAAAACAATGCAGTGCGCTCCGCTGTGGGACCGTGGGACCGGAGCCATGGGGCTGTGGAATCAGAGCCGGGGCTGTGGAATCAGAGCCCCGTGACTGTGGAATCAGAGCCCCGTGACTGTGGAATCAGAGCCCCGTGACTGTGGAATCAGAGCCCCGGGGCTGTGGAATGGAGCCCTGGGGTTGAGTGCTCACTTTTGAGTCTTAAGCAGAATGCTTGGTCTCTGCAGAGACTCATCTTCCTGCATTGGCTCCCCTGGATGAGGACTGGGGTGGGCCTCCTGGATTCATCGAGCACGGTGCTTTCACGCTGCTCAGCCTCCAGACAGAAAGGAGAATGGTTCCTGATACGCGGGGTTCACAACAGTGACTCTGGGATAGTTTAACATCTAAACAATTAGCTGGGTTTGTTGTGGTTGTGGGGTTTTGTCATTGTATTTTATAAACTCATACACTGGGGAGAGGTAAGGAGAGGCTAAAAAATCACCTTGTGTAATCTTCCCATTTTATATGTCCAACAATCTGAACAAGAAAAGTTAAATGTTTGCCAAAATATCCACAGCAGGAATGCGGAAACTGGTTCTAAAATGGTCCTTGGTCCATAGTCTTCTTCCTACAACAGGTGGTAAGGGAGGCATTTCATACATTGGATACAGTGCCAGGTGAGGCTATTCACTGAAAAGGGACATTATACTCTGGAATATGGAGGATCGGTGAAGAAGAGGAAGACCCCCAATAAGATGGGTTGGCACAGTGACAGTAGCAATGGGCTGGGTGAGGGTGGCACAGAATAGGGCAGGGTTCAGGTCTGTTGTTCACACTCAACGTCACCTAACAAAAACAATCACTGCAGTCAGGAAGCCCTGGTGATAAAATGCATAACATGTGGAATTACTAAAAGGTCTGTAGTTCAAATCCAACGAGGGGAAAAGGTAAGCGGTTTCCTACATAAAGTCTTACAACCTTGAGAACCCAATGGGACAGGGCTCACCATGAACCAGAACACACTCAGCGACTGTGGGTTCAGAACACACTCAGAGAATGAAGGTTCAGAACACACTCAGAGACTGTGGGTTTCGAACACTCAGTGACCATGGGTTTAGATTTGGGTTTGGTAATCACACAGGTCATAAACAGGCAGCACCAGATGCCTCCAAGGAACACTCTGGCTGCACTTTCTCCAAGACATACTTGTTTGTTCTTTTGGCAGTCCACTCAATTGTTCTCCAGCACCACAACTCAAAGACATCAATTCTTCTTTTGTCATTTTTATTCATTGTTCAGCACTTTGATGCATAGCAGGCGACTGAGAAGACCATGGCCTGAACCAGGTCCACCTTAGTTATCAAACTAACATCATTGCTCTTAAATATTTTGGAGAGTTAGTTTTTTGACAGCAGACTTGTCCAATGTAGTACATCTTCTGATTTCCTGTCTGCTGGTACCAAACATATTTATTGTTGATCCAAGCAAGATGAAATTATTGACAGTTTCAATTCTTTCTCCATTTATCACGATATTAATTGTTGGCCCTGTGGTGAGGACTTTTGTTTTCTTGATGTTGAGATGTAACCCATACTGAGGGTTGTAGTTCTTGATCTTCTGCAGAAAGTGTTTCAAGTCTTTCTCACTTTAAGCAAACGAGGTTGTGTCATCTGCATAACACAGGTTGTTGATGAATGTTGTTGTTATGTGATGTCAAGTCTACTACAACTCACAGCGACCCTGTGAACAACGGGTCTGAACCCTGCCCTCTCCTGAGCCACCCTCATCACCTTCGACACACCTGACCCCATTACCACAGTCACTGTGTCAATTCATCTCATCCAAGGTCTTCCTTTCCTGGGCTGACACTCTACCTTTCATAGCATGATGCCTTTCTCAAAAAATTAGTCCTTCCTGGTGACATGCCTAAAATATATGAGATGGAGCTTTAAAGTTCTTGCTTCTACTACAATCCCAGAGGTGCGCAGTTTGAATCCACCAGATGCTCTGCTGGAGAAGGAGGAACAATCTCCTCCTTTACCAGCCAAATCTGATTTGACAGTAAATGCAAAAAAGATAATAAAAATAAAAAAATTCTTACTTCCCAGGAGCAAACTAGTTTCATCCTCTCCAGGACAGACCTATTAGTTCTCTTGGGAGTCCACGGTATATTCAACACGCTTCTCCAGTTGATGAGTTGTTGGTGTTGTGTGCCATCTGGTCAGAAATGACTCGCAGCAGACTCTCCTGAAGATTTTCAGAGGCAGCTAATAGGAGGAGATTGCCCATCCTTCTCCCATGGGTCAGCTGGTGCATTTGAACTGTGTGCCTTTGGGATTGGAGCACAGCTTCTTACCACTAGGCCATCAGAGCTCCCAGTTGATGAGTTGTTATTGTTGTGTACCATGGAGTCAGAACCAATCCATAGCTGATCCTCTGGTGAGTTTTCAGAGGCGGTTAATTGCAGGGGAGGAGAATGGCCATCTTTCTCCTGTGGAGCAGCTGGTGGACTTGAACAATATACCTTCAAGGGTTGCAGTGCAGCTTCTTGCCACTAGACCACCAGAGCTCCCGCTACGATGAGGAATGTGCATTAATTATTCCACCCATCACAGATTCCAAGATGTAGGAGTTTCTGTTCTTGTGTCACTTGTTATTAGCTACTGCAAAGGTGTTAATCAATGGTCTCTTGGTTTGCCTCCTAGTACCTGGGCCTTGAAACTTAGGGAGTCAACCTATCAGGATAGTAGGACTAGTCTGCATCAGATTGCTGAAATGCATCTGGTCCTCCTACCTGCATATGCTCTTGCTCCAGATACCCAGATTCTCAGGGGATTGTGGGTGTCCCTTTCTGAGGAGGAAAGTAACTGCGTAAATAGCTCAGAACCTTGCTGGAGTATGTGCCCCATGGCCTGGCAACAGCCTCTGAGAGTTTGTTAGCAACGTAGATAGAAAACCAGTTGGTTGATGTTGATTGACTCAAGGTGACTCCTGTGGGTGCCAGAGTAGAACTGGGTTCCATATGGTTTCCAATGGCTGCCTTTTCAGAAGTAGTTTGTCTGACCTGTCTTCAGAGCGGCCTTGGGTAGACTCACCCCCCGCCCCCCGCTTTTCATGAACACTCCAACACATTAATAATCAGTTCCACTCAGGGACTCCCTCTGCTGAGCTGTGGAATAAAAATCTACCAGAGAACCAGAATCGGCAAGGGCTCCAATGAAAATCCACAAGATTGCAAGGGGATTTGTGTCCCCATTACAGTTTGAGACAGGGGTTTAGGATATTAGTAACTGAATGTGTTACCACTCTCAGGGGTATTTACATATCAAAAGAGTAAAGGCAGGGTGTGAAATGCACCATTTCAAAACTACACTTTCAGTGGCCTGGGGTGAGGGAGTTAAGACCTCTGCAGCCCACATGACATCGGATATATACATCTGTGTGTGGGGAGGTGGGGACAAGTTTAAGAACACAAGGTTTGAAGACTTAACTAATAAGATTCAAATACTGGCTGAGTCATTTATATTCACTCTGGGATCTCGATTATGAAACCTGGGCTAGTTGCTTAACTTCTCATTGCCTCAATTCTCCCACCTGCAACATGGGGCAAATAGTTTTACTAAATTGTAGGGTTGTTAGGGTGATTGGAGGGCTGCCTTGTCCCCTTGCAAACTCTGAAAGTTAGCTCCTACTCCTACGCTCCCATTGCATGAAGCTTCTCATTGCAGTGGGGCCAGAGATGTTGCTGATTGTCGGGTGCAATCTTCCTGTTTCAGGGGCCACAGAATGGACAATGTGGGTGGGGGGTGGGGGGAGAGCTGGCAGCAGCGGATGTTCACATGCGCCCTTCTATCCCAGGGGTCTGGATTTCAGATCCACTGGATCCGGGCATATGGAGAAGGAAGGGCCCTGCTTAGCTTCCTGCAAGGCTAATTCTGCTTACACAGGCGAGCAAGCGCCTGCAAATTACCCACGTCCTGCGGTGGTTTCCAGAAAACAAAACCAGTTCACCTCCAGGGAGTCCTCACCCTGTTCTGTTTGAAAATAAACATGCGATAGTTTTACGATGTGAATTATAGTCCAATAGGATATGAACTCAGACTGTCCAACTTCTTTAGGATGAGCCGTTTCATAGCTGGGAGGAGCCTGGGGCAATGAGTTCATGCATAAACTCATGTTGCCAGCAGCTCAGATCCAATGCAGAGAGCCCATGCTGCAGGTCTCCTCACCCAGGGAAGCGGCTTGCTTTACTGGAAGGAATTAACTGGAGACTCAAAAAACCTGAATCTCTAACTTGCTAGATCTTAGGAAAGTCCTTCTTTCTATCTTTGCATCTCAGCTGTAAAAGGAGACCTGAAATGAATGTCCTTCAAGCGATTGCTGACATCAAATCTCTCTGAAAGACATGAGGGCAAGGAACCATGGTCCACCCTTTCCTGAGCACACACAAACCTTGAGAATGGCTGCTTGTGCTGGGGTCTCAGAGAGGTCTCCTACCCAGACACAGACATTTGCAACCACTGAAGAATTCCCACCACTCTGGGTCCATTCCTCTCTAGTGCCCCCTGCTCCCCACCCTGCCCCCCACCCTGCCCCCCAGTCTCCCCACTTCCCCCTGCCTAAGCAAGCTAACCATGGGACAGTTGAATGGAAAGTTAGTCTGCAACGACAGTCTATCATATTTCACGAATTTAATAGTGTTTTCATGATTTTACAAAGTGCCTCCACCAGACACCCCCAGCTGGAGGCCGCTCAGCGGGAGCCTGAAAGCTCGCATCTGGGTTTTTCAACTCTTGCCAAAATCCATTGAATTTGATCCGGAATGACTACGAATCTCTGGAATGTACAGTCCCTTTTCTCTTGCCTTATCCAAATAAAAAGAGGGGGAGGAGGTGGAGGCTGCAGGGGAAGGTCCTATGAGAATTCCATGTGGAAACACTAAACTTGCATTATAAAGGATTTCCTATAAACAAAATCACAGTCAGAGATTTTGGCCCCTCACCATGTGGAAAACAAAGAATCCTTGTGCGTGTGTTTATGGCGACTTCAGCACACACACACACATACACACACGTGTGTAGATTTATTTGGGGTGCCCTTACAGCTCCTCCCCTTTCTCTCTCCAGCTCACACGTTCCTTTGCCATCTGCCCCTCCCCGCAAAGTAGCCCCAAACTCCTAACGAGAAGAAACCTTAATCGCTCTGCGCAGTAAATCCCGGACAAATAAATATCCAGGGCGACTTCAAACACGCTTAATTGGAAGCACATGGGACGAGCTCCGCGGGCCTGGCCGAGGCGGTGGGGTTGTAATTTAACGTTATGATCTGCCATAAATATACGCCATAATGAGCAGAATTTGGGTTTCCCTTCAGTGTATCAGAAAACTGCGGCTCAGAGCGATTTGCCTGCGGTGTTTGCTCTTGCGCTGTGCCATCAGATTGCACGTTTAACAACCTCTCGCCCACCCCTGCCCCTAGCTCCATCAGCCCCAAACAACAACAGGCACCACAGTGCAAACCAGCCTTCCTGTCCTAACCTCACCACGCAACTCCCCTGCTCCAAACTGCGCATGACTGTCCTGTCTTCTGCTTTGCTGTAAAAGAATTATGGTTTGGGTTTTACAGGGCTTAAAAAAAAAAAAAAAGTGTTCAATCACCAGAATGGGAGAAATGAGGTTAAACCACCTCTGGGCCCCGTGATGGTTTTATTGTATGGTTTTATCTGGGCAGGCTGACGGGAACTGGGGGAGGCTATGAAGTCCATCCTTGGCCTCCACACTTTTATCTGAGGCTGTGAGGTCGATGGAGATCCATCTTCTCCTCAGCATCACTCAGAAGGAAGTTTCTGTAACATTCTCTGGCAACCGAACTTCATCCCCAAGCTCACAATTTAAGAAGTCTTTTGTGGAGCCCGTGGCAGTCACGTGAATGAAGAGGATTTCTTCTCATCCTGTCCTTGGTCATGGAAGACATTTCGATGCCAATCTTTGGGATGACTTCATTGGGAAAAGTGTCTCCAGACAAGTGGGTGGGGATGCTTTCTGGTTTCAAAGGGCAGGAGTCCAATCAATGTCAAGTTCTCTGTGCCTAGAACAGCTGATTAACAGTCTTGGAAAGGACTTGGGAGCCCATCCTTTCAAAAGTGTCCTCTCAGCAATGTCCTGACTGGCCATGACCCAGCCTCAGCCCAAGTCCTTCAGATAATGGAAAGCCACCATCTCCTGAGCCACTTCCCTCAGCTCTCAGGGAATCCTAAGATCTCAGCACTATCCACCCCAAGAAGCCCCAATCTGGGTGCTTTCTCCTTGCCTTTGCTGGTCCTCTTCTGTTCTCTTGAGCTGCATGGAGAAGGTCAAGTTCCTTTTGATTAACTATCTTTCCATGACCAAATTCTTCCTAACTTTTGCCTTTCTCAAGATTAAAAAAAGAAAAAGATAAAATGATCCCAGCCTCTGCACCGTAACTAGCCATTTTCTATTCTTCTGAACTATGTACAAGAGTTCAAATCCCGCACACACAATCTGAAACCTGCTTTGTGGGAGAAGATAGGCAATCTCCTCTGTAGCCATCAACAGCCTCTGAAAACCTGCTGGAGGGTCAGCTGTGGGTCCGTTGTGACCCACAGAAAGCAACCACAACAGAAGGGTTGTGAGCATCGTAATGGGATGCAGGGGTTTGCTTCCTCTGCATTTCACCCCTCCGCGCTGTCCCTTCAGCTTCGACCATACCACACTGCACTGACTGGCACTGACTGGTGAACTTGGGCACTGCCTCACGGGACTTCCCGTCTTTGTTCTCTCCACCAGGTTAATCAGCTCTATAGCTCTGAACCAGGCACTTCTACTGCTGCCTGGTTTCTCTGCTGCCATCCCTGAACCCCTTCAAAAGATACTCCACCGAGCACTAGAAAAACAATTTGAAAACAGAAATCAAATCATACTACTCCCTTGATCCAGAAACATCACAGAGTTTTCAACACCGTGGGCATAAGCCCCTTATCTATGCTAGGCCTCCAAGTTTTAACAAAAGTTTGCTCCCGGTTACCTCTCCTCCTTGAGTTCTCGTGGCCTCTACTTTTTGCCTAACTGGAGCATGTGAACATGGCTGGCGTTCCTTGGACAAGCCAGGCTGACTTCTGCATCAGACCTTTGTACTGATGGTTCTTCCTCACTTTGCTCAGGTCTTAACCCTCGTTGACCATCTCATCTATAGAAGTAGTCACTCCTTGCCATTCTCTCCTCTAACCCAGATCACCTTTTTTTTTTTTTAAAAAAAAAAATGAAGGATATTTTATTGTTGATTTTTTATTCTTGATGCATCACCTGTTATTGTGGTGCCATTGAGTCAGATCTGACCAGGAGCTGACCGTCCAGCAGTCTTTTAGAAGGAGTAAATTGCACAGAAGTAGACTGTTCATCTTTCTTCTTCAGAGTGGATTTGAACCATGTGCCTTTGGGATTGCAGTGCAGCTTCTTACCAGAGCTTCTTTTAAAAAATTTTTTTAAAAATCTGATGTACCACCTAAGAACTCCTATAATTTTTGTTGTTGTTGTTGTTGTTGTTATATGCTGTCAAATTTTTAGAAAGAAAATAAATTGTTGTTGTTAGGTGTCATTGAGTTTACTATGACTTATAGCAACTCAATGAATAACAGATCTGAACCTTGCCCTGTATTGTACTATCCTCATGATCTCTGTCATGATCAAGTCCATTGTCATAGTCACAGGGTCAATCCATCTCATCTAGGGTTCTTCCTCTCTTTTGTTTATCCTCTACCTTTTCCAGCATGATGTCTCTCTCTAAAGACTGAAAATATGCCCTGAAGCAAATGAGATAAACATTTCACCATCCTTGTCTCTACGAAGCATTCTGTTTATACTTCCTTCAAAACAGATTTATTTACTCTTTTGGTGGTCTATAGGAAATGGAATACTCTTTGCCAACACCACAATTAAAAGGCACCAATTCATCTTTGGCCTTTCGTATTAACGGTCTGACTTTCAGATGCATAGGAAGCAACTGAAAAAAGAAAACCAAACCCCACCACCAAAACTCGCTTGGATCGGGTGTATCTTAGTTTTTACTCTGACATTCTTGTTCTTTAGAACTTTGGAGGGGTCTCCGACAGCAGATTTCCCCAGTGCAACGTTGTTTTGATTTCCAGACTGCTGTTCCCATGGATGTTGATTGTGGATCCAAATAAAATTAAAATAGTTGACAATGCCAATCTTTCTTCCTTTATCATATATATATGAGCTATATTATATATAGTGTGTGTGTGTGTGGTTGTTATGTGCCATCAAGTTGCCTGAATCCCAAAGCGACCCTATGTACAGCAGCTTTGAACCCTTCCCTGTCCTGAGCCAGTCTCACTGACTCTAACACATTCCAACCCCCATTGCCCCAGTTACTGTATCAATCCATCTCATCCAGGGTCTTTCTTTCTTGTCCCTCCACCCTTCCAAGCATGATGTCCTTCTCCAAGGATCAGTCCCTCCTGGCCACATGTCCAAAGTATGTGAGATGGAGCTACAAAATCCTAGCCTCCAAGGTGAAACTTGTTTTCGCCCTCTCCGAGACAGAACAATTTGTTTCCTTGGCAGTCCGTGGTATGTTCAAAACTCTTCTCCAGCACCACAACTCAAAGGCATTGATTTTTCTTCTGTCATCCTCAGTGACTGTCCAGTTCTCTGATGCATAGCAAGTAATTGTGAAGACCCTGGCTTGGATTAGGTGCACCTTAGTCGCTAGATGGATGTCATAGCTTCTCAGTACTCTGGAAAGATCCCTGACAATAGATTTTCCCAGTGCAATTCCTCTTTTGATTTCCTGATTGCTGGTATTAAGAGTCTTGATTGTGGAGCCAAGAAGCTGTTATTGTTAACAATTTCAATATCTTCTTCATCTATTGTTGTTGACTGCCTTCGAGTTGAACATGACTCGCAGTGACCCTATGAACAAAAGGTCTGTCTGAAGCCCCTCCACAACTATCGACATTTATAAAAGTTCATAGTTTCCGGAGGCATGTTATTTAGAAAGTGGATGCTGCTCCTGCTTCCAAACCTGTCATAGTATGTTATTGTTGTTATGTGCCCTTGAGTCATCTTATGTATAACAGCTTTGAATCCTTCCCTGCCCTGAGCTAGTCCTGCTAACTCTGACATACCAACCCCCATTGCCTTAGTTACTGTATCAATCCATCTCATCTGGGGTCTCCCTCTCCTTCACTGTCTGTCCTCCCTTCTGAGCATGATGTCTTCTCCAAGGACTGATCTCTCCTGGCCACATGCCCAAAGTAAATGAGGCAGAGCTTCAAAACCCTAATATTTTAAAATATTGATTGCGTATCAGAATAATTTCTTAAAATATGGGGCTAGGTGAAAATATTATTAAAATTAGTTTTGGCAGCTCATTTTCACATTTCTTAAACATAACTAACTACTCAAACTAAACTCATTGCTTCACATTGGAACCATATAGCTGACCCTCCAGTGGGTTTTCAGAGGCTATAAATCTATAAATTGTATGGGGAAAAAACTGCCTGTCTTTCTCCCTTGGAGCTGCTGATGAATTTGAACTGGCTGCCTTTAGGTTAGAAGCTCAGCTCTCTATGGACTGTGCCACCAGAGGCTCCCTGGTGACTACTAGGAATCTTAAAATTACACATGTGTAATGTGGCTTGCAATCATTGGTATGCTGAATGGAGTTGATTTAGATTGGTACATAAGATCATTTATGTACATCTTTTTGCTTGTTTCTGTGGGAAATAAGCACTGTGGAAAATAGGACTTTTTTCCTTTTATTTTTTTTTAAAAAGGAGTTGGTTTGTTAGCCTTCTATTTTTCCAGTGTTATGTTTCTCCTAGTGCCTTGTCAGTGGCAGGGGTCGATTAATTGGTAAAACATGCAAGCGTGAGCTTTCTTACTAATCTGTTGTGAAGAGCTTTGATGTGGCGAATCCCTGGTGAAGCTGTTCATTACAGATAGGTAAACATGCACAAGGAGACCCGTGCCTACTCTGCTTACTGGATACTCCATCGTCATCACGGATTGTACATTGAAAAACAAAAGGCTTTGATTCTACAGGAAAGGTGCTATGACTTTGAGTGAAAGTTCCATCCATCCACAAGCACTCAACAAGTACTCTGCTCCAGGATAAGATGAACAAGTCACAATCCTGCCGGTGGGGCACACATGATCTCCTAGGGTTGACAGCTGTGACAGAGCAGATGTGGGGACAAAGGCTGTGGCAGTGATGCTGATGGGGTCCAATTGTTTGGACGGCGTGTACTTGAATAGGGGTGAGGAGCAGAGGCAGGAAAGGATCCGGAGAGGAAGAGCATGCAAAAATTTTGTGTCTGGTGGGGCAGGAACTCAACTGGTCTGCCATGAAGAACTGAATGACACTGAAGACACAAATGCACCTTTTTGGTAACCTGGGCTGACTTCCCTCTAAGATGGAATCATTCCCTGGAACCTACTGAAGATCAGAATAGACACAACATAATAGCAGCTGAAGGGGTTTGGTAAGTGAAACGACAGTGTGTTAGTCCCGCTGCCGCGGGGGCTTGCTTTCTGTTCCCCATAGTAAACACTTGCTGATGGACTGACTGTCATAGCCGTTGCTCCAATGATGTTTCCTCTGAGCTATTTCTCTTTACTAGATCAATCGGCAACATCATAATAGATGGAAAAAGATTGAAACTCTCAATGACTTCATCTTACTTGGATCCGAAATCAATCCATGTGATACCAGCTGTCAGAAGATCAGGAGACATATTGCACTGGGAAAGTCTACAATCAGGGTTCTCTCCAAATTACTGAAGAGCAATGATGTTAGTTTGAGAACAAAGGTGAGTTTGATTCAGATCATGGTCTTTTCAATCACTTGCTATTTATCTGAGAGCTGGACGATGAATAAGGACGACAAAAGAAAAATGGATACCTTTTAACTGTGGTGTTGGAAAAGAGCACTGGATACAGACTGCCAAGGGAACAAAAGCCACTCATTGGTGGTTATTTCTGATAGCGCAGCACTAGCTAGCTAAGAAACAGACTATATAGAGATTTACAATAATAAATACAGAGCTTTATCACTAGTTTAAGGAATTTAGGTGTTATGATGCGTTACACGTTGGTCTGCTGACAAATCGGCAGTACAAATCCATCAGGGGAGACAGATGGGACAATCTCCTCTCATAAAGCCCCTGGAAAGCATTGTGCTGGGTGAACTAACTCAGTCTCATAAGGATAAATATGGCATAAGACAATGACTGTAAAAAGAGAACGATAACTGCTAAATGTAGATAAAATCCAAATGGAGAAGGGAGAGCATGGGACTGGTGAGTTGCGGGGTTGGGGGGGGGAGATCACAAGGTCAAAGAGTTTGGAGGGGTGAAGGAATTAGGAAATAGCTAGTGTGGACCTGAGAAGAGGGGTGATAGTGGGATTGATTTTATAAAACACAATGTATGGGAATGAAACACAATGTATATGAATTTTGTATGCAAATATCTATTATCTATCTATCTATCTATCTATCTATCTATCTATCTATCTATCTATCTATCTATCTATCTATCTAATAGTTACAGTCTCAAAACCCCAATGCAGTGCCACATAAATCAACCTTAAACTAGTTTAAGGAGCTCTGGTGGTCAGTGGTTAATCGGTCCCTAATCTAAAGGTCAGTGGTAGGGTGTGCCAGCTACACTGTAGAAGGAAGGTGAGGCACTCTGCTTCTGAGAAGATGATAACCTTGGAAACCCCACGGGGTAGCTGGGCTCTGTCCTGGAGGGCCCAATGAGTTGGACCAGAATGAGCCTGATTTTTGATTTATTATCAGTTTAAGAGCTGTGTACTTCCCTATTTTACAGGTAGAGCTGCTTAACCAGCTTCTTTTGGGCATCTGGGTTGTTCCCTATCTGCTGCTTTGAGGAATTTAGAGTCTCCCTCCCTGAAGAAAGCCCTGGGAGATCTAGACCCATATTTCTTGCTGCTTAGTGGGCATCTTCGCCACGGGATCTTTGAGCTTAACAAGCTCCAAATGGAATTCCCTTTGTTCTCTGAGCCTCGTAAACAGTCTTTCTAGTCGGCTTGTCCCTTAGGCTGGGACCTAGAGAGACGCCCCTGTCCCCAGGTCAGCACATATGTTCCATCTCCCTGTAACTGCCTCCTGTGCACCATTCCTCCTCCCCAGACCCACCGGCCCTGCTTATGTTCCTCACTCACACTGTCTTATTTCCTCCCACGGCCTGTTGTCAGCCATCATCAATTCTGACCTTGAGGCTCTGCTCACTCCCTCTGCCTAAAGACGGAGATCTGCAGCCTCTCTCCACTCTGCCCCAACCTGTCCCTCAATCCTCAATATCCTGACACTCCCCTCCTGTCCACCCTGTACTTCAAGTCTCTTGGCACACTTCGTTATTATCATGTGTTGTTATGTGTCATTGAGTCAGAACCCACTTAGAGCTGTCCCTCCAGTGAGTTTTCAGAGGCAATAAATCACATGGGAAGAAATTGTCCATCTTTTCCCCACTGAGAGTAGCTGGTGGATTCAAACTCTGTACTTTTGGGTTGGCAGTACAGCTCCTCACCACTAGCCTTCCCAAACATGCCCTCCTGAACAAAACCTGGAGCTCTCTCTGTTTCCTACGGATTTTCTTTAATATTTCGCACTGTGTGTCTTCTAGTCTTCTAGGAGCAACTAGAAGGCAGAGAAGAGCTCTTGCTTGTCGTTGCAGCCCCAATGGCTTTGGAAGCTGGTGCCCCAGTCCATTTCTGGTGAATGGCAGGGTGAACCTTCTCTCACCATCAGATGCTGAAGAACTGATGCCTTTGACTTGTGGCTTTGTTAAAGAATATTGTGTATTTGTTCAAACAACCCTCTAGGTCAGATAGCCCTGGTATACTCACTTGCTGTGAAGCTGAACACTGTGACACTGACGTGTCAAATGCATTAATGGTTACCCATGATGGACAGTGTTTGGTGGTGCTGCCCGATTAAAACAAGCTTAGAAGCAGGAGTGGCATCCACTTCCGTAATAGCTAGCCTCCGGAAACCCTATGAACCTGGAGAATGGATTAAAGTCACACAAGTGCTGAGGACTTCTGTTCATAGGGTTGCTATGAGTCACCTACGACTCGATGGCACTTAACAACAACAACAACAACAACAACAACCAGAAACTACCAAAAACAAACAAACAAAAGTCTGTCTAAGAATAATTGAAGCTACAGTGTTCCTTAGAGGTGAGGAGAGAGATATATCATGTCACATACTTTGGGCCTGCTAATAGGAGAGGCCAGTCTTGAGAAAGACACCATGCTTGAAAAAGTAGAGGGACACTGAAAAAGGGGAAGGGCCCCAATGAGACGAACTCGACATGGGGTGACTACAACAATGGAAGTACACACAGCAGAGGTGGCGAAGGTGGTGTGGGGTTGGGCTGAGGGTTATTCTGTTGTTTGTGAGGTCACTATGAGTCAGAGGTGAATTGATGGTCTTTAACAACACCAACATATCTTAGAGAAAGTACAGCTTGAATCCTCCTTGGATGCAAAGAGGACAGAGCTTGGCCTCACATACTTTGAGCCTTTTGCCAGGAGAGGCTATTCCCTGGAGAGAGACATCATGCTTGGAAAGCTGGAGGGTCAGCGAAAGAGAAGGAGATCCCAATGAGATGAACTGGTACAGTCACTGCAGCAATGGGCTCAAGTATGTCACAGGAGGCGTGGATGGTAAAGGCCAGGACAGGGTTCTGATGTGTGGTCCATATGGTTGTGATGAACCGTATTTGACTCAAGGGCACCTAATAACAACAACAACAACAACAACAGCCCTAATAAAGTGCTGGAAGGTATTTCCCTATCTTGAATCTGGATTGGCTTTGGGAGTTGGTTTGATAGAATACGGCAGGAATGTTGTGCTCGGTCTAGATTTCAAAAGGGTCTCTCTTTTGGGCCTGTGTGAACTGCCATGTGAGCCCATCTTGGCCAGCCAACTGAAGGATGACACAATGCATGGAGCAGAGCTGAGTCAGCTAGATCGTCCCAGCCAAGACTCCTGCCAGGTGAGCAAGCCCAGCAGAGCCAACTGCCAGATGACCTCTGACCTGTCCACAGACACATGAGTGAGGCCACACTAGACCAGCCAGCCCTCTGTCAACCTACAGCTTCGGAGTGGAATAAGCACGTGTTGTTTCAAGCCGCTAACTTTGGGAGTGGTTTACTGCACAGCCTCGCTAACTAGTGAGTGTACGGACCTTATGAGAAAAGCAGGACAAGATCAACAGTTATTCTCATTTTACAGACGTGAGGAATCAGATTTGATGAGCTAATGCCCAGCTCCTAACTCAGCACCATTGTGTGAAAACAAATGGTTTTAAGTCTTTGCTTGACCTGATGGAATCCCCCTATACTAAGACGGGATCTCAGTGTAGGAAATAGTCACAGTCACAGTCACAGAAGTACGCCCTCAGCAGAAGATGACAGAGTCCTAGAGACCCATGTCCTTCCTCCCTGAGCCTTTCCTACAGGGTGACCTCTCACGAAACCCCTAGAGGAACACAACTCTTGATAACCAAATATGTGTCAGGGCAGAACTATGTTTCACAGTGTTTCTAATGACATTTTTGGAAGTTGTTATGTGCCACCGTGTTGCTTGTGACTCATAGTGACCTGATGTACAACAGCCCTCCTAAACCCTGCTCTATCTCTTGCCAACCTTATTGTCTCTGACACACCAAACCCCTTTACCCCAGTGACAGAATCAATCCATCTCATTGAGGGTCTTCCTCTCCTGCACTGTCCTTTCACTCTCCCAAGCATGACGTCCCTCTCCAAGGACTGATTCCACCTTGCAACATGTCCAAAGTATGTCAGACAAAGCTTCAGAATCCTTGCCTCCAAGCAATAGCCTGGCTTCACCCTCTCCAGGACAAACTTGTTTGTTCTCCTAGCAGTCCATGGTATAGTCAATACTCTTCTCCAGCACCAAAGCTCAAAGGCATCAGTTCTCCTTCTATCATCCCTAGTCATTGTCCAGCTCTCTGATCATAGTAAGTAATGGCAAAGACCATGACCTGTATCAGGTGCACCTTAGTCTCCAGACTGACATTGTTGCTCCTCAGTAACTTGGAGAGGTCTCTGACAGTAGACTTTCCCAATGCAATTCGTCTTTTAATTCCCTGGCTGCTGGTACCAAAATTGTTGATTGTAGAGCCAAGCAAACGGAAGCTGTCAACAATCTCAATCTCTTCACCATCTACCATGAAGTTGCCAATTGGCCCAGTGGTGAGAATCTTAGACAAGGCTTTTCTTCTGAGGCAACAATGAGGGCAAACCCTTTCAGCTTGCAGGAAGCAGCTGAGCATGTTAATTGTCTGCACCATCCAAGTACTCTAACCCCAGTCAAGTGTGAGAAAAGCTGATTCATAAGCTTGAAGCAGCAAATGGGGCTATGTATCTAAAGGCTGGAAGCCGGTAGAAGCTCTGGGTCCTAAGGATGTGGTAGAGAGGGTATTACTGACTTAGGAAAAGGGTTCTGGATGAAGAGGACCCAAAGACAAAGCAGGAGATGGATGAGTGATGGGAAAAGAAAAGAGGGAAAGAGCATTTGTTCGTTTGTGGGACAGAACTGAATGCTTTCCACATAGAGTGAAGAAAACTTGCAGGTCTTGGAATAGGGTGTTTTAGCTATGAAAAATGGATATCTTCGCCAAAACCACCCATTCAGATGACAAACAAACATGTGAAGAAATGTTCAAAATCCCTAGCTCTAACAGAGAAGCAAATAAAAACAACTATGAGGTCTCATCTCATCTCATCCCAGCAGCAACAGCAAAGTTCAACAGAGCAGCAAACAATAAATGCTGGTGAGGTTGTGGAGAGAGTGGAACCCTTATTTACTGCTGGCAGGAGTGTTAAATGGTGCAACCACTATGGAAGGCTGTATGGCGCTTTCTAAAAGAGTGGGAAAGAAAAAATATCATTTGATCTAACAATCCACTACTAAGAATATACCTGAAAGAAACCAGAGTTGCTACCCAAACACATATATGCACATCCATGTTTATTGCTACATTATTCACAAGAGCAAAGAGATGGAAGTAACCCAGGCGCCCATCAACAAATGAATGGATAGAAAAACCTATGGTATATTCACACAATGGGATACTACACAGCACTGAAAAACAAGGAACTCATAAAATATTACACAACATGGGTGACCCTGAAGGACATTATGCTGAGTGAAATAGCTCAGTCACAAAAGGACAAAAACTGCATAATGCTACTGTTATAAAACAGGACTGACATGGGGGGTTGAAGGGAAATTAAGAGAAGAGGAGATAAACATTGAACACTGCATTGGGACAGATGAAGGAAATAACTGTTTAAAAGGAATATATGATTATGCATTATTTGTATGACAATAGTCTAAAATTAAAGGTGCATAGAAGAGTGGACCGGGGGAGGCATGAGGAGGAAAGGGAGGAAATTATGCAACAATGAATGATTTTTTTTTAAAGTGAACTAGTGGGGAGTAGGAGGAAAGTGTACAACAATGAATGAAAATCTAACTTTTCTGTAAACTTTTGTTAAAATCACAATAAAAGTTTTTTTTAGTTCATATACACATTGACTTTGTTTATTAGCAGATAAATTCTTCGTATATACATTGTCTGTATATATCAGTATTGTACATATCTAAGCAATGATTTCCAAATATATCAGGCATAAAAAATTATGAAACTAGTTTCCTTTACCTTGTCTGAGGTGTTACTCTGACCCTGGAGGACATTATGCTTTGTAAAATATCTCAGTCACAAAAGGACAAATACTGCATAATACAACTGTTATAAAACAGGACTGACAAGAGGGTTAGGGAGGAACTAAGGAAAAAGGGAATAAAGTACACTGCACTGAAACATATGAGGGATTCTTTTTTTTTTTAATAAAAGAAAAATAGACACCTGCCTCTATATTGGACAATGCCAGAAAGGAGTCCTGAAAGGTGCACATCATCTATGAAAATGTCCTGAGTCACTTCCCGAAAGCTAACTTACAACTAACTTCTCTGAACTTCATGGAATGTCATGAATGTTTCAAGAACTGTGTTCTCCAGTAGATACACGATGTGAGAGAGCAGAATAGTTTCATTCATTCATTCTTTATTTTATCTGCAGAGTTGTGTGCAAACTTGGAGAGTCTGATGTGTGTGTGTTGACTAAGAATTAAACCTCACCAGGGCCAGGTTCCTGGGACTTGCACATTGGAACCTTGATTCCCCAACATCCCCCTACCTACACGTGTCATTCGAAGACAGACTATAAAGGAGTCCTGAATATTATTCTGACCTGAGTACTTGAGAGACTTAGACAATTATGTGCTTGACTACTAGCTGGAAGTTTGGTGTTTTGAGCCCCCCATGGGGAGTACTGGAAAAGAGGCCTGGAGATCAGTTTCCAAAATATCACAGACTTATAGTCCCTCTAGAGTGGCTCTCTTCTGCCTACATAAAACTGCCACAAGTTGGGATCAGCCGAAAGGTAGTTAACAACCCTACTCTTTCTACAGTTTTGACCAGGGAACTGTGTGGTATTATAAGTTGGGCATTTGGATTTATTAACTTTAGAGTTTAACTAAATCTTCTGGGCTGTTAGGGATGAGGAAAGGGACCCATCCATTATTAACGACAAGCTGTAGAGACTCGAGTGAGGAGGTGGTGGTGGTTTTAAAACATGTTCACAAGTTCTTTGGCATTCCTCTGATCATAACAAACAGACAGAACCCCTCTGGCATCAGACAGATTCCAGCTCCTGATGGCTCTATTGGGTTTCCGCAACTATAAATCTTTACGTGAAGAGAACGATTATCTTTCTCCCTCAGAGTAATGGGTAGATTCAGACTGCCAACCTCTCTGTTAGCAGCACAACACGTCACCAACTGTCACCAGGTCTCCTTGTCTATGAAAAAGTAGAGCCTAATTCCCTTCTTTTTGGGTTGGCTCTAACCACTCGCTTCTTACAAATAGACAGTGATAGAAGCGAGACGGAATGACTCAGGAAGTTAAGTCCTAAAAGGCAGTGGCATTTTGTCTGGCTTTCAGCATGCGGTCTTGGACATGTACCTGTGGAGTCCCAGGTTATCATGCAAGAAATCTGAAACAGCCATGTTGGATAGACGATGTGGACAGGCCACCACGTAGCGAGGGAAGGAGATTCTCAGCTGAAATCTTCTCAGTTCATGTACCAGCTCATGTGTGAGGAAGCCTTTGAGAAGATCTCAGCTCCGTCCACCTCTGACTGTCACTGCATGGAAGACTCCACATCACAACCACCAGCCAAGTCCCTGAACCAATAGTAATAATAGATGACTTCCTGTCTTTGTCATTAAACTTGGTCTGTTTGCGACACAGCCAAAACAGGAGTGAAGATCAGTGTTACAGCTCCTGCTCGTTTCATTTCTGCTCATTTTGTCTGCCAACTCACGATTTCTCCCTCTTTAAGATCTAATTCCTGAAACTTGAAATCCCTCCATTCTAGGAAGATAGTATAGATTGTCCTTAGCACGTCCAACTCCCCAGGGCAATAGTAATAACCCTCTTGTACTGCTGGGTGCATTGCCTCTAAAGAAAACATCTAAAGCAATTTAGAAATATCTCTGAGGGCACCAGGTTGAAATTCAGAGCTCAGCATGGCCAATCAGGAACAGAGAGGGGAAAGAAAGAAAGGAAAAAAACAAGACAAACTAGGCTTTCAAAGAAAATTGAGGATCTGGAGAGCCTTCAACTATTTTGATTTATATTTAAACATTTCTCGAGATTGAAGTCTTGATTAGCCCAGTCCTCTCAAGTTCTGCCTCAGCCCTGATTTATGAGAGGGCCAGGCCAGAGCAAAATGAAAGCAAAATGAGGTGTTCTTTAAAATCACCTCGAAGCACTTGAAGGAGGGCACGAGAGCTAACACGGAGATTAAAAAGGAAGTGATGAGATGTGCTTCTAAAGGCCCTGGCCCGCAGGTACCCCGCTGTGTGGTGTGGGCAGCAGGTGAAGGATGGGCTACAATCTCTTCAAGCGAAACCCATACAGGTTGCTTTGTTTGGCTGGGCTCCCCATAGGCTGAGTTTTCCATCAAAAGGTGGATCTGAGAGCACAGGCTGGCATTTTGATTCAGTGATTCTTCCATCACTAGCTGGCAGGAGAAATATCTAACATGGAAAGAATGATGGAGAGGGGGATGGGGATGACAATGGGACCTGACAACAGAATCCAGACTCACGGAGGACCCCAGGGTGGAACTTCCCTTAGACTCAGGCGAGAGAAACTCGTGACCCAGGTTCCTCACCGTGGTCCTCCAGCTAGGCTCTCTGTGTAGGACAAGGAGTGTATGGGGCCAGAAGAACTGCTCCCCTGGAGTCCTTGGGACTTACTATGGATATCCAAGCTTGGAATCCTTTGGCAAAATGGCCCCAAGCCCATTTCCAGAATTTATATGGGCTTTCACCTGATTTATATGTATATATGTGTATATTTTTGGTCTATACTTTTGAGGAGGGTACTCTGCTTTCCTTTTTATTATTAATTTTAAGGAAAATTTACAGAGACTTTAGATTTCCATTCCTTCATTATTGTACTTTTCTCCCTGCCCCCCTCCCCCAGTTCATTCTTCTCTTTGAAAAGTAAAAGAAAAATTCTTTCATTGTTATACAATCCTTCCCTCAAAGTCCACTCCACTATGCAACCTTCATTTTGGACTCCTGTCATGACAATAATACCTAATCACATATCCCTTTTAAACAGTTCTCTCCCTCATCTGTTACAATGCAGTATACATTATTTTTTCCCCTCTTTTCTTCCGTTCCCCCCAACCCCGATGTCAGTCCCATTTTATAACAGTGGCCCTATGCAGTACTTGTCCTTTGGTGACTGAGATATTTCATCCAGGAGCCTGGAGGGTACTCTGCTTTTATAAACATCCAAGACTCACTTATAAGCTGGTAGGAGACTGTGGATGAGCTGGGCCGCATAGTTTGAAATGTTCGTGTGCATGTACATGAAGTCCTTAAAATGTGGACTGAAGCCAGGAGTAGAAGAGAAGTACCTATCAGCAGGTGGGACCTACCCATTCCTCCCACCTCCAGGCGTCCAGATTTTGATGTAGAAAGGTAAGAATTCTAAACTCAAACCTGGTTTTCTAAGTCACTAAGAAGGTCTATTTATCAGTAAAGCAAGGTAGGCCACAATGCATTTGATATTCTTCACCTTGATTTATAACTCTTGCATATTTAGTTATATGGTACACATGGGGCTGTATCTGTACTCTTGCTTTAGAATCGTGAATGTTAGCAAAGAGCCTGTGTAGACAGGGCAGAGGCTGACTGCTGGGCTGTCATGTCAGCTACAATGACTTTCTCTCACCCTCTCTTTGAGTGTGGGGTGGCGCTTGGGAGATAGCACTGCCTTCAACTTTAATGCCTCCAAAAGAAAAATCGATGCTTTTGAGTTGTGGTACTGGAGAAGAAGCATTGAACAGACCACAGACTGCCAAGAGAACAAACAGGTCTGTCCCGGAGAGGATTAAACCAGACTGCTCCTTGGAGGCAAGGATTTTGAGGCTCCGTCTCACATACTTTGGGCACATGGCCAGGAAAAAATGGTCTTGGAGAAGGACATCATGTCCGGAAGGGTGGAGGGACAGTACAGGAGAGGATGAGTCTGGATGAGATGGATTGACACGGTAAACCGGGTAATGGGAGTAGGTATATCAGAGACAATGAGATTGGCTCAGGATAGGACAGGGTTCAGAGAGATCTATTGTACATAGGGTTTCTGTGAGCTGCAAGTGACTTGACGGCATATAACAACAATATAACAACAAGAACAACAAAAGTCTGTAACTGGTGGTCTCTGAAAAGTCCTGAGGACCTAGGGGGCATCCGACCTCAATATTCTGTCCTTGTCCTTTCTTCCATCACTCTCTCCTGCTCTGTGAATCCTCGGATGGCTGGGTGAACGTGTTACTTTGTGCCCCTTCTTTCCCTGCTCTACACACACACACCCCCACCCCCCTCAAATGTTTGGATTCATGTATCTTAATTTATTTATGATACTCATTTAGATCTTGCTCATTTTTCTAAGGAATTGAGTTTCTTAGACAAACTTTGTTCACTCATTCATTCACCAAAGTTCTGGCATGTACTAAGGAGTTTCAGCTGCTAAAGACAAAATTTTTTCCTACCTTGGTTCACACTGCTATTTGTCTTCTGAATTTTTACTGCAGTACTGTTATAGTTTAACATAATTTCCCCATTGCTCCCCACATTTTGTCAGTGGTAGGATTTGTCTTTAAAGCTAGATGATGTATTTTTTGCAAGCAGCGACTCTGTTGTTGGGGTGCTTTCAGATTTCGCTCATTGGCCAGCAGAATTTCTGGCATAATGTTGGTGTGTAATGAAGACCCATTGCTTACATGATAGGCAGATTGCTGGAGGGTTCGAGAGATTAGCTGCCAACCTCCATCCGTGGAAGAGAATTCACAAAGAACTGGGGTGGTCTGCCTTCCATACTCTCTGTGCCATTTCTATCATTTCACTGAGTTATTTCCAATCCATTAAGGTCTATCATGATATATTTATTTCAACTTATTTGGGCCTGAACTCCTAGAGGAATGATTTCTCTATTATAACCTTGAGTTTGTACTTGTAATTTATAACAAATTACTCTTGTAGACAAGCATTTGTTGAAATAAATAGATTCAGTTATTTATTATTTTTTATTCTTTCCATATGACATTCAGTTTGTTTTTCTCACATCGTTACTAGTAGGTCCAGAATTTCTGTTTCTCTATGATTTTTCCAAAACTGTTTGAGTTAGAGCTGTAGCTCTCAAAAATTTGGCTTTAGTCTTATCAGAATCATCTAGAAAACTGTCAGAAAGGCAATTATCAGATCCTAATCCCCTCCTCCAGGAAACAAGGAAAAAAACCCCAACATTGCCATTGAGTCAATTCAAACTCAAAGACGCTATTTCTTGGACAGAGTAGAATCATGACCAGAGGGGTCTCCAAGGCTGTATTCCTTTACAGAAGCAGGCTGTCACACCTGTCCCCAGGAGCAGGAGGTAGTTTAGAACCTCTGACCTTGAAGTTAGCTGCTGAACACCTTAACCACTGCACCATTAGGGATTTTCTGCGAGGTCTATGTAATTTTGATGCATGCTGACGTGTGAAAAGCATACTACTTGTCGTAAGAACACAGAGCTGGTGGCTTAGCTTGGTGGCCTCTAAGTCTTAGACTCTCATACTTGTTTATCTGTCCATCTTGGTGTCTTTGAAGATAATTATGGATTCTTTTCTCCTTAGAGGTTTGTTGTTTTGGTTTTTTTTTTTTTTAAACTGGTGATATAGGAAAATAACAGTGATATCTACTTCCCAGGGTTGTTTTAAAGATCAAAGAATTCATTGCCTGCACACCTTTAGAAGTATTTCTAAAACTCCTAGAACTTTCAAAGGAGCCCAGATTCTCATTATTTTACATAGGGTTGAACAAACAAGAAATCTTGGTTTACATCGTATGTAGGTACTAAGCCCAGTAAGAATATCTTCCAAACTGTGTATTTGTTGTGTCCAAATAAATGATACAAATGATGGACGATTATCCAAAGGCAGTAAGAGTGGGCAGAGAAAGAAGCCTGATGGTTAGAGTTGGTTTTGAGTTGGAATTTAAAGAATCTACAGGCAAATGAACAGTGAGGAAGGGTATTCCTGGCTGGCTCAGACAGGTGAATGGGTGGAACAAATGCAAAAAGGGATATGGGGATGTGGTACGGGGACAGTAAGCAGACCAACTAATAGGAGTGGTGTTTGTTAGGGTGGTATATAAAGTTTGAGAGGAACGTTGAGACCAAGAGTCAAAGGTCTGGGTGGGCAGCAGAAGGAACCTGCTGGAAGTAAGAAGTTTAACATGAGGCCACTGGAAATGCTGCCGATTTCCCCGGTGCCATGGGACACTTAGATGGTGGTGAGGTGAGATTATCTGATGATAGGTTTTTAGCAACAAGTCCGAGGCCTGAACCCTGCAAACTTGCAAAGAATATCCTGGGAATTACCTTGACTAGCTCAGTGGCTCCAGCTTAACATGCCAAGGTGTTAATTAAGACTCTTAACAGCTTTAAAGAGAAGTCCAGTCACAAAGTTTCAGATGCCCAGAGGAAAAAGAAGCAGGATCATCCAAGCAGTGGTTCTCAGTTCAGGTGACATATCCAAATCACTGGGAGCTTCCAAGAAAAGAAAAAAAATCTGAATCTGGCCCCGACCTCCAGAGATGTTTTTTTAACCTCTCCACAGCGGTTCTGCAGGTGATTCAGATGTTTAGCCAGGGCTGATGACTCAACACCTAGTTCTAGGATATCACTGCAGGTATCAAACAAGGCTTAGCCAATGCCTAATGAGGAACTGTTTCGGTTGTCTCGTAATCCATTGTCCCTGGTGACTCTTCAAATAGTAGATAAGGAGTTGTTCTGCCAACGCAAAGCACACTGTTCGAATCCACCAGCTGCTCAGCAGGAGAAAGATGGGCAGTCTCCTCTTGTGTGATCTGTTGCCTCTGAAAACGTACTGGAAGGTCATCAGTGGGTCAGTTTCTACTCAATGACACTTAACACCCACTCACACACCTACACACACATACTCTCTCTCTCACATTCCATCCTGCCACTCCCAATGAAGTAGGTTGACATGGCCATGGCAGATAGGGAAGTTTGGCAGACAGGAGTGATCCTGGTTTCCAAGCTCAAACATGTGGACCCAGAAGAGAAAACATCAGGTGTGTGCCTCACTGTGTGGAGTCAGGCAAAGGTCTTTGGGCCCAGACATCTGAAGACTTGTGCATAACACTCAGCAAGGAGGCAGGACCTTCAGATCGAGACCAGAACTGTAAAAACATTGTCTGATTTCACAGACCTTTCTAAGCATCCTGTGTTTGTTATTTTTCACATTCCCTTCTGTAGCTCCAGAACAATCACCAGTAAACCCTTGACATTGCAAAAGCCAGAAGCTTGTTGTCAGGGCCTAAAAGAAAATAGAGGGCTTTGTGGCCAAGCATCTTGGGATGAAGACTCATCAGGCACAGCCTGGGCGTGGACTGTTTTTCACAAAAAAAAAAAAAGAAAACCGAATTCTCAGGGATAAAGCTACCGAGAGCAGAAGCCCGCCGTGTCCGCATTGTAGTTAAACACGTAGCTAACATAATGCTCAGCGAGTTGAATTTATGGGGTAAACGTTTGCCAAAGATACATGTGTTCTAATCCTGACCTCAATTGCTATGGATTGTGTACCTCGGGATGGCCTTAATTCACACAGTGCTCTGACCTCCTCCTCCTCAGCAAACAGAAGTAACACTGTCCTAACTTCCTGGACAGAGTTTTCAGGGCAAGTCCTCAAAGCATGAGGGAACAGATTGCTGCTAGACTCTAAGGAATCTGAGTTTAAAGTCCAAAGTAATGTGCCAGTGATGCTATGACAATTTCTCCAAGAGTAAAACTGAAGCTTAAAAATCACAATAGAAGGTCCCTGATAAAGTAGAAGAAAAATGTGGAATCAACCCCCAAAGGAAAAAAAAAAAGACCAAGCTTTCTGATCTGATAGAGACTGGGGGAACCTCAAGATGATGGTCCTTACTCATCCTTCCACTTGGGACTAAAATCAGTTTTGTGACTCAACTTTCAGCCATACAATGTCATGTGCCATTGAGTTAGAACCACGCCAGAGCTCCAGTGTGTTTTCAGAGGCTGTAAATCACATGGAAGGAGAGTGCCCATCTTACTCCCTTGGAGCATCTGATGGATTTGAACTGCCTGTCTTTGGTTTGGTAGGCAAAATCTTTATCCCCAAAGCTAGCAGAGCTCCCTAGTCAAACAATACCCACATGCCAAACAATACCCACAGGTCTTTCAGGGGATCAATAACACCAAGGAGGAATGCACCCTTGGGAATGGGCTCATGAACATACTCTACCATAAAAGATCAAACGGCAGCATTTGCCAAGGCATGGAGACTAGAAATAGGAAAGAATGATGAATGGAAAGAAGTAAGCATATGAAGAAAGTCGGAAAAGTGCTATTACAATGTTGAGATCGCAATCAATGTTGTAAAACCTAATGAGTGTGAATTACTGGGTGGAAAAGTAATTTGCTCTGTAAGTGTTCACTCAAATCCAATGTCGTTGTTATGTGCCAGTGAGTCAGACCAGACTCTGAGCTGTTCCTCTTGCAAGTTTTTTAGAGGCCGTAAATCACACAGAGAAGAGTATTGAATATACTATGGACAGGCAGGAGAACAAACCTGTTTGTCCTAGAGAGGGTGAAACCAGGGAGCTCCTTGGAGGCAAGGATTCTGAGGCTTTGTCTGACATACTTTGATCATGCTGCAAGGAGAAACCAGTCCTTGGTGAGGGACGTCATGCTTGCAATGGTGGAGGGACAGTGCAGGAGAGGAAGACCCTGGATGAGATGGATTGATTCAGTGACTGGGGTAATGAGGGTAGGAGCGTCAGAGACAATAAGGTTGGCCCAGGATAGAGCAGGTTTCAGGGCTATTGTACAAAGGGTCACTATGAATTGCAAGCGACTTGATAGCACATAACAACAACAACAACAACACAGGGAAGAAGATTGTCCAACCTTCTCCCATGGAGCAGCTGGTAGATTCTATCAGCCTTTGGGTTGGCAGCACACCTCCTTACCCCTAAGCCACCAGAGCTAACAGATCACAATAAAACCTTAATAAATATCACTTTCAACATGCATTCATTCACTGAATAAAGTTTTTACTGAGTGCTGAGTAACTGCTCTACTCTAGGACCTTAAGAGTTTAACAGCAAATGAAACAATTACAAAAGACCTATTCTGTGTAGTATTCCATGTGTGAATGTACCATAATTTCTCAATCCATTTGTTTGTGGTTGGACATTGGGGCTGTTTCTAGGTTCTTGTGATGGTGAATAATGCTGTTATGAACATTGGTGTACACATCTCCATTTGTGCAGGAGCAGTGATTTTGTAAATTACTGCCCAACTTGGGAGGGACTGGAGAGCATTATGTTGAGTGAACTTAGTCCTACAAGGACAAATATTGCATGAAACCATTACTGTAGAATGAGTATAAGGATCCAAAGGGGGAGGGGAAGGGTGGAAGAAGAGGGATGAGGATGTGCAGGGGGAACGAGGGATTAATCATGGAATTGTACAATTTGTGTGTGAATGAAATTGGAAGAATCTGTTCTTGAAAACAATGCATTCAAATTTTGTAAATAAACTAGAATGAAAAAGTCAATTTGGGGAGGGGGAAGGAAGAGAGAAGGGATAAAATGTGCAACAATGAATGAACGAAAATCTAACTTATCTCTAAACTTTTGTTAAAATCACAATTAAAATAAAAAATTTTATTAAAAAAAGAACTATTCTCACATTGCTTCTATCAAGTAAATGGAGATCCAGTAAGTGTCATAACTTACCTATGTTGGTTTAATATGTAAACAAGGAGTTTTTATTTACAAGCTCAGATTCCTTAACACCCCTCTGGCCTCTACAGTCCTGGAGGCAAATGGGGTCATTCTGTTGTGTGCTGCCAAAATCAGGTGCTCCCAAAGGCGGAGCTGAGAACAAAAGTATTGTGACGATCCAGAAAACGAGGGACGTCACTCTGCTGGAGGATTTAAAAATGCCATTTGAATGTATAGGGGGGGCCTTGGTTCTTCATAATTTTAGAGTTCCAAGATAACCATGTTTTCTGTGTCCTGATGTGGTAGCCTCTAAACCAAACTCAACCTATAGCCTCTGATTGGATTCCCACTCACGGTGAACCCTCCATTGGGTTTCCAAGGTTATAGATGTTCATGGGAGGAGACGCCCTTCTCTTTCTCCAGTAGAGTGGCTGGAAGGTTTGAACTGCTGACCTTTCAATTAGCAGCAGTCCAACACTTAACCTGCAATACCACCAGAGCTCCTTACGGTTGAGTCACTGCCTGCAACTTAGCAATTGCCTGCATGTTTTCTTACTTTTACATCAATGACAGATCCCAGTACTTGGGGATGTGTATGTATGTACGGGTGGTCTTAGACTAGGATGTTGCCTGAGTAACATGCTTATGGAAATGTGGCCAAAAGACCTCTGTCTTTGTGCTTTAAATACAGGACTGAAACTGGGGTTGGGGGGAGACTGAGAAAGATGGGATAAATTATGTATACTGCACTGAAACAGATGAGAGAGAAAACTGTTTCAAAAGGATATGTGATTAGGTATTATTGTCATGACAGGAGTCCAGAATGAAGGCTGCATAGTGGTATGGACTTGGGGGGAGGAATTGTAAAACAATGAAAGAATTTTTCTTTTATTTTTCAAAGAGAAGAGCTAACTGGGGTGGGGGGTAGGGGTGGGCAGGGAGAAAAGTACAATAATGAATGAATGGAAAGCAAAGTCTGTGTAAATTTTCATTAAAATTAATAACAAAAAATTAAAACAAGAAACCCACCCAAAAACAGAAAAAAGAAAAAAGCCTATCATTTAGCTTAAGCTCCAAGTACATGATCCAAGAAGAATATAATTTCAAAATGAGAGTGAGGGGGGATGATTTGTGAAAACTGCAGTCTGAGTCTTAAAGAGCATGTAAAATGTCCTGGAGGACCATGAGGATGGTTAAAGACGGTTCAGAGTAGTTAAGTAACCCATTCAGAATCACACAGTTGGTAAAGACTGTAGCTGGGATGAGAACAGAGGGCTGTGCTCTTTCTCTACGTCCTCCTCCCTGAGATGCTAACCACACACTGGTTTCCATGTTTTTGTTGTGTACACACTTGCCACAAGATGAAAGAGAATTTTTCCTACAAATTGGTACGTTTCCCAAGCTTTTCTCCATTCTTTCCCACTCTATAATTCAGTGCAGAGAAGAGGGATGAGGAAGAATTATGGCAGAATTTTATTCAAACTCCTTTGCCTTAGGGGGGAGGTGGGTGGGCTGCAGACTGGACCCCGAAGAAGGATGGTGACTGGTCCAGGGTCACACAGCTGGCTAGTCAACTGCTGGGATGAAAATTCAGCCCTCCTGATTTCCCTCCCAGGCTCTGTCTCCCACTGTCATTGTGTAAGGCGTGTTGGTGGAGACCAGCACTCTTGGCAGACAGATTATTTAATGAGCCAAATAATTTTACCATAATGGCATGAACATTTCATAGTAAATCAGATCTGTTGTCATCACAGCATGCCTAATTACCCACATGTGAGCAGCCACCGTGAACTTTCCCCTTGAAATCCTTATTTCATAGAATATTGATTTCCCCAGATATACTGTCGTGAGAAGGATAACCCTGGCCAGGGATGAGATATGAAGTCTGGACTAAATGTACTTGAATTACTTCCAGAGCAGCTGATCCTTAAACCTGGAATTCTATTTTATAAGGAAGATACTTACAGTGGATGATGAAAGAATGAAAAAAATTGCATAATTGGTTTATTAATGAATCATTCAGGCCATAATAAAGGGATTGGCTTGAGGGAGAAAGTTTGCAGGCTGTTGGTAAAGGAATCAGTAGGACAGAGTGATATAAATGAAAGAGAGGTAGGCTTAGCCATTAAGAGAAAGAAGTCACTGAAGGTGGGTGGGGTAGACTGGATTTATATAGAAGGGTATCATACTTTCTCATATTGAAAGTAAAAGTAGGTTAAGGTAGACATAAATGGAAGATTAAAGTGTGTGCTAGGAGGTAGTTAGGATAAAGTACAGGTTTTAAAAAAAAAGAGAAGGAATTGAGGTCAATATCCTACTAATTAGTCAAGTACTAAAAGTGCATTTTAAGCTGACCTTGGTATCTAATGTTTAGTGAGATACTGAAGATGGATTTTTCTCTTACTTCCATCAACCTAATTTAAATCTGACAGACTCTTGGAACTATTCTTAGACCACCAATCTCATAACATCCAGAATATGGCTGCTTACAGCCCAATGGTATTTTCATCGTGTGCAAGATCTACCCATCTCTTTATCTGTATCAGTAAGGGTAAGTGGTGTTGTGCTGCGGTAACAACCTTCCAACTCCAAAATCTGTGTGTGCATTAAAATGACCAGAACTTATTTCTTGCTCCCTAAATGACTCTCATGGTCTCTGTGGAGTGGCGGTTGGGAACTGTTCTACTTGTCCTTCAGGAACTTGAACTGACAAAACTTCAATGTTGCTGGTTCCATGCCAAAAAGAAAATGCTTTCTGAGATCTTACCTCAGCAATTAGATACTCAGGTCTGCCTGGAAGTAACATGACACTTTTATTCATAACTCATTGGCCAAATCTATTTATGGAACCTCCATCTAGCAGACTGGGCAGAAGTGTGTAACCCTACCACATGCTAGAGAGGAGGAGCACCGTAACTATTTAGGAAACAGTACGAATGACTTTGTTACTTCTTGATAAGATAGCTTGGCCCTTGAGAGCAATGCCAGGTTGGGCTTCTTCCTTCTTTTGGGCATCAGAAACAAGATGACCTCCCTATCTTGTATGGGCCCATAGATCTCACCAATTTCCATAATTCTGCAGACCACAAACTTCATGAAGTACAATAGGTTAGGAATGAGCAAGGCAAGGACCTAATGGGAGGACAATGGAAATGAAGGACTGACTTTGAGGATAGGGAAGAAGTAGGGAGAAATCAGAAAGGAGGGCCCTCACAGTGATGGGGTGCTGGTGCTGCCACCGGGGACAGTGAGTGGACATGTGCACGGTAATGAATGTCTCCAGGAGGGGTAAAGGGCAGCCCAACACAAGCTCAGGACTCATACCTCCTTCAGCCAGGACCCTGAAGGACATCCCTTCCTTCTGCCTGTCATCATGTCTCAGGCCTCTTCTCATGAAAAATCTCAGGGTGGGCCTGTTTTTGTTGATAAAATGATCTGTATTTGCCTGTTTTCAGCTTATCTATACACCTGCTCTTGATGTGATTGATCATTTTGATCTTGAACCTCACTGAACGGCCAGTAAAGGGTCCCTAGAGAAGCTGGCAAGGTACAAGTCTCACTTCCTCAAGTTTTCTGATATGCCACACAGCAAGTCCCTGGACAGACTAGCTTTTCCTAGATAGAGTTAAATAACTTCAGTCCTCTGGATTGAAGGGACAGTCTGACTTGTTCCCGATATTGAAGACATCCTAAATAAGGAACAAGACTGAGAAATTCCCCTCTGTACAGGACAACAGCTCAAAGTCAGCAGACAGCTCTGGGCTGTCTACCCAGCCCGCTTGCTCTTGAAGCTGTTGGGTCCCTTTAAGATGCAGAACTCAGAGGTAGGGAGGTCAAACGCAGGCCAATGGAAGTTTCCACACTCAGTGTGTCTGGGCCAGCACCACTGTCTATCTCTGCTTGGGAAGGGTGGGCCCTGCTCCCACAGGCTTGAGATTTATGAGTTCAGTCTGTGAGGGGGCGTTGGCCTGTATTTCTCGGCATGTACAAGTGGGTTGCTTCAAGGATAAACAGGGTTATGAAGACAATTTGGAACTGGTACCCCTTGCATGTGTGAGGCCAGCTGCTCCCCAACCCTTTCTTTATAAGTTTTAGGTGTATCCAGACTCTGTGCATTCATTAGTTAGTTCGTTCTCTCTCTCTCCCCCACTTCTTCCATCCCTATCACTCTCTTTCCCTCCTTCCCTCTCCCTCTCTTTCTCTCTCTCCCTCCCTCCCTCTCACTCTCTTTCTCTCCCTCCCTCTCCCTCTCTTTCTCTCTCTCCCTCCCTCCCTCCCTTTCACTCTCTCTTTGACAGAGGGAGAGATAGAAAGCCTTTCTCCACCACCTTACCTCCCATACCTCGACAGCACCTCTCACAAACCTGACCTTTCTGAGTCTGTACTGCCCTGGTGGATATGTGGTTTTCCCACCATGACCACCTCCCCACCCCTCAGATAATACACTGAAATGCTGCTGTTGTTATTATGTGCTGTTGAATCAACTATGACTCAGTCACTCTATGAACAATAGCTCTGAACCCTTCCCCATCCTGCCTGAGCCAATCTCACTGCCTCTGACACACTTGCCCCTATTACACCAGTCATGGTGTCAGTCCATCTCATCCAGGGTCTTCTTCTTCTGCACTGACCCTCTGCCCTTCCAAGCATGACTGTCCTTCTCCAAGGATTGAAATGTGTGAAAACAAAAACTGTCCATATTGATGGCTAGATGTAGATGGAAATCAAAGATCAACAACTGGCTGGCTGAAGGTTTAATTGCTGGTGCAGGGACAGTCACAGGAAGGGGACAGTCAGAAACGCTGGGGTAATCAATGGTGGGGACATGGTGTGCATAGATGCATAAATGTGTGTATTGTGTATCTGACAACAGGAAGAAGGGTGCCATCAGATTTCTCTATTTAGAGGCTTTTACATAATCCAGTGTTTCATAAAAGAAGAATAGCGGGGGTTTGGGAAAAGAAAAAAAAAAATTGGTTAAGAACATGGAAGCTAAAATCAGACTATCTGAATCTAAATCTTAGCCCTATCACTTTTAGCTATAAGATCTGGGCAAACACCCTCACTTCTCTAAGCCTCATTTATTTCACTTATAAAATGGGCAGGGCCAAAGAACTGGCAATTTAGGGTTTTGAGTGCTGGGTGCCTAGCATAGGGTTTGAAATTTGGTGGCCTAATTTGGTTGGCACTGCCAACCCAAAGGCATGCAGTTTGAACCCACCAGCTGTGCCACAGGAGAACGATGGGCAATATCCTTCCACGTTATTTACTGTCTCTGAAAACCATGCTCGAGGGTTGACTATGAGCTGGTTTCAACTCGATGGTACATAACAGCAGTAACATCATTATTCCTTAGGGAACTCTGGTAGCATAGTCCATGGGGAGTTAAGCTGATAACCCAGAGCTGATGCCTCTCTGTCAGCTCCAATGCACAGTGGCGCCACGGGAGAAAGATGTTTTGTACTACTTATAAAGCCGGTGGTTCAAATCCACCAGCTGCTTCACTTGAATCTCCTCTTGTAAATATTGATAGCTTCAGAAACCCAATTGAGGACTGCTGTGAGTCAGACAGCATGATCCAATGGCAGTGGGTTGGGTTTAATTTATTATTATTCCGTAGTTTTTCTCTCTGAACTCATCTTAGGTTATTTCTCATACCTATCTCTCCACCCGAAACAAGGCCTAAAACACTTAATAGTTTTATTTCTGCAACAGAATGGCCTGCCCCACCTGTTGCTTTAAGAAGCAGTTCACAGACTGCCTGTTGAAGCATTATGTGTATCTCCTTTTGATACTCTAGTGCCCATATCTTTCAGGGGGGCAGAGCAGGAGCTGAGGGGCCAGTGTAAAAGGACAATGCAACCTTCCTCTCTTCCAGGTCAGAGCAGGCTGTGATGATTTAAGGGGCCAGAATGACCTCTGAGGAGAAGAGGGGAGGGCCATGCGCCTCCTTCATTTGCTTTTCCCCCTGCTTAGAGAGGCTCTCTCTCCTGGTCCTACTGATACAGTCCTAGAGAGGAAGCAGACGCTGTCCAGGTAGTGACCGGTGTGGTGGGGTCACGGAGAATATCTTGCCTAGGTTGTCAAGACATCCAGGGAAAGAGAGATGTAACTGGGTATTTCTGTCATCACAGGAGACTAGAGCGAGGGCGGCATGGTGGAGGGGACCTGGGGGAGGGTTTGTAAAACAATGAAAGAATCTTTTCTTTTACTTTTCCATAGTTTTTGGACTCATGTACTTATAACTTGTTAGTCAAATTTGTGTCTTCTAGGTTGCAACACCGCCATGATACATCTTCAAGGATATGTACATGTACAGCCAAGCACAATCAATAAGAGTGCATCTGAATTCCAAAATCAATCTCCATAATAGTCTATGTGTTTCCTACTGCCAAAGGGGCCCTTTAGAGTAGTGAGAGAAGATCTTCACCCTGAAACCCACAGCGTCCCTTTTCAGCAGGAAGTAGCTAAGAGAATACGCCGTGCCCTTTTCCTTATGACTCAGGGTGAAGTCTCTCTCAGGGAGGAGTGGTAGGGAATGGCAAAGGACACACTGACAAAGAAGATTAATCAGAACTGGCTTTGACAAGCACTGTGGCATTTGGACAAGAACAAACTGGGAGGAGGGTAGAGAGAATAGTGCAACAATGAATGAGTGGAAGCCCAAAATCTCTGTAAATGTTTATGAAAATTAATAAAATATAATTATAGAAAGAAAAAAAAAGAAGAAGACATTCAGGGATGACTCTATGTTCCTCTACCGACTAACTGCAGAAGTCTGGACAAGTGGCCTCCTTCCAGTGCAGAAGTCCTCCACCTTGGTGTCCTTATTGGCGGCCAGACTTTTTCATCAGTTGTTGTTAATGTGCCATAGAGTAGCCTGCGGCTCCTAAGTACAATAACTCTGAACCCTGCCCTATGCTGAGCCACTGTTCATTGGTACACCTGGCTGTTTGTCTGGCAGACACCATATTAACTCCTTAATCTCTCTTTTTCCACATACATACATCATATATGTACATGCAAGTATCTACATGCATGCACAATGTACACATATACATAAATAAACATATGCTCATTCTATCTGAATCATATCCAGTTCAAGTTCTACCTCCTGCCTTCCTGGGTCTTCCCAGCCTGACCTCATCACTAGCTTATCCAAACTTCGGTGATGGTTCCACACCAAGTCTCACTTATGTTTCCCTGTCCTGTGCCGTCTGTATCTCTGAGTGGTCTCCAGATGCATAGCTCATTCCCCAAATGTCAAGTTCTAGGTCCTCTCCTCCCTCACATTTTTCACAATGTGCAGAAGTGAAATGTCTATTGTAATGCTATTGTCTATGTAAACAAAAGCCTCAATCAAAACTGTGGACACATAGGCTTGGATGAGCGTCGTTACATAGGCTTGGATGAGCGTCATTGGCTGGCAATGCTGCGTAGTCTCACACCTTCATATTAAGCGATAACTTGGCCTGTCTGACACGGAGAAGACAGTTGAAGGCCCAGATTTGGCACTTCTGCTGTCCTTTGTCCTATTAGTTTTTTGGTCTGGCTGATATTAATCCAAAGCCTTTCTCTGTAATAAACCCCTAACTGTGAAGGTAATAGCTTTCAGTAGGTTCTATGAGTTCCCCTAAGGAATGATCAGACTTGATGGTCATTTTGGGAACCTCCTGAACATAAATTGGGTACCAGAAATGAGGGTGGCCTTGGGGACTGTGCCCTTTAACTTTGCAGTTGGTCTAACCTCCTGTCAGTGGGGAAATCCTCTGGTCATCAGGCATAAACATTATAAAGTGGAGTATCCTGTTCTCATCACTGCTTGGTCGAATTGGAAGTTCTCTCTCATCAGGACTGTACTCAATCATGCAAAGTAATGCAATTATAAATGTACCATTCATTTTGTTTCATTCTTGATGGGGATTACTGACACGGAATTTATCAGAAACCCCACGTTTCAATGTCTTGCTGATTTGACAGGAAATCCTGACTTTGACAGAGATAACATAAAACTCATTATACACCACCACAATGAGGACATCGATGACAATCTGGTTAATAAGTTTCATAAATTCAGAGAGCATTTCAGAGTTGTCGCTGTGAAGGAAAACTCGGTCACTGTGCAATCTCTTAGCTCGTCTGTGAGAGGGCTTGACAGAGGTTCCCCCCGAAATTGATAGCAATCTCAAGAATTCACATGTCATTACCAAGGATGAATCCTGAGATGGAACAAAACCTTTCCAAACCATGAATAATAAAATACAAAAATTTGATCAACTTGTTAAGAGGAAAAGAGGGAATTATCTTCGTATTTGCTCTTTCACAGTGATATTGAAAAATTATAGTCATTTAGAGACAATTGAAGAGTTTGTGGTTAAAAATTATTGTATTATGGATGTGTCAGACAGGAATTCTAGATCTTACGAAGCTGGTGGCATCTGTCAGCTTTGTAAAAACGGTAATGTGTTGTGATCTTTCTCAATCTTTTGGAAGATCGTTTCCTATTCCTACATAGTTTTTTTATTTTGAATACATTTTTCTTGAAGAGCCTTCTCTTCCCTGAATTGTGAGGGTTCTAGGTCCCACACAACTGGGATCTGTCCAATAAAGCCCTGGGGGAAGAGGGAAGACCCAGTCCTAACTCCCTTTCATATGTGTCTGTCAGCAGGTTTGGGAGTGGGGACAGGGTCTGAGTGACATTGATGAGGATGATATCAAGGAGCCAGTGAGGACTGTGGCTCTGGTTGATGGCACATTTCCTTGGACGCCACCTGATTCATATCTCAAAAGGGGCAAAACTTTTGTCACGCTGCCTGTGAGGCCCCGAACCCTCCTCCCTTCAACTGTCTCGTCAGGGCCTCGTCGGACCTGCCAGCCCCCGCCCTGGCGTTTCCTTTTAATAAAATTTAATGTTTTCATTTTCAAAGACCTAGAAAATCCAAACACTTTTTAAAAGCCCCGAGGAACTATAAAAATTAATAGCACAGGGATAATTTCTTTTTCAGTGGCGACTCAATTAAACCTGCCAAAGTCAGACAGTGTGATTTAAACGCACCACTTGCAAAGGGACCCGGGCAGAGCAGGCAAACATGTAATGAAACAATAATATTTACCAATTACCCTCTTGGATGTTTCCCACCAGGCCCCTTGCCCCCAGGGAGAATTTTTTTCTTCCCCTCCCTCCCCTCCAGGGGCTAGAGCTCAGCATCCCTAATTGTTTTCTCCTTGAATGGTCACACTGCTATCAACAAGTGACTGAACTGCTTCTCCACTCAGAGTAATGGAAAAATACCACCCGGGCCAGCTGCCCAAGGCAGGAGGCCACATGGACAGCGTCCTGAATGTGGGGCCGAGATCAACTGGAAATGCCAGAGTGGCTCCAAGTTCATCTCGGCCAGACCCAACCTCACATCTCCCCAGCTCAGTCCTGCTACAGGCCACTTGCTCCTGCGGTGCCCTTCCCAGGAACGTCCTTTCTCTCACTCCATGCACGCTTTCTGCTATGCTTACATCTCAGCTTTTCTCCGAGGTACCTATCAAGAAAACTTCTATTCTGGAAGGCGGTTTGATGCTTCCTCAAAAAGCTGAACATAGAAATTCCATGTGACCCAGCTCTTCCACTACTTGGAATATACCCTAAGAATATGAGAACTGAGGGACAAACTGAGGTTTGTACATCAGTGTTAACAATAGCATTATTCACCATTGCAAGAACATGGAAACAGCCCAAATGTCCAACCACAAATGAATGGATTGAGAAATTATGGTACATTCACACAATGGAATACCATGCAGCACACAGGAGCAATAAGTTTGTAAATTATTGTCTAACTTGAGAGGGCCTGGAGAGCATTATGCTGAGTGAACTAACTCAGTCCCACAAGGATAAATATGGTATAAAACCGTTATTGTAGAATGAGTATAAGGATCCAGGAGGGGTGGGAGAGGCTGGAAGCAGAGGGATGTGGATGTGCAAGAGGAAGGGGGGATTAATCATTGGGTTGTACAATTGGATGGGTGGGTGGGGGGCTGAGAGAAATGGAAAGAATTTGTTCAAATTTGTATTCTAATTTTATAAATAAACTAGGAGAAAAAAACAACAACTTCTACTAAGCTGTGATGCTAGATGTTATGCCACTGATATTTCAAATACCTGCAGAGTTCTTCCTGGTGGGCGGTTTTTAGCAGAAGTCTATACTATGATTGTTGTTGCTGTGTGTGGTCAAGTCAGAACTGACTCTTAGCTGACCCTCCAGTGGGTTTTCAGTGGCAATTAGTCACATAGGAGGAGATTGTCCATCCTTCTCCCACAGAGCAGCTGGTGCCTTCTGACCATGGGCCTCTGGGATTTCAGTGCAGCTTCTTTCCACTAGGTAAGAACAGTGTTCTCTCTTAGGAAGAAAGTCTTAGTGATACAGTTGCAAAAATTAGCCATTGAAAATCTTATGGATCGAGACAGAGTATCATCTAATCAAGGGCTGGGAGATTGTTTTCCTATATCAGATATCAAAACCCAAATCCATTGCAGTGAAGTTGATTCTGGCTCATGGAGACCCCCTGGTTAGAAAGTAGAATAGCTCCCTAGAATTTTCTTGGCTGTCATCCTCAAAACGTTAGAAAATTTTGTCTTTCTTTCATGACAACATTGGGTAGGTTTGAACCACCAACCTTCAAGATTAGTTTTTGTGAGGTCAACTGCAACTTATAGGGATCCTATGACCCAAAGATCGAAGCCTCACCTATCCTGCATCATTCTCTCAGTATCTGCCATACTCGAGCTCATGGATACGGTTACTGTGTCAACTCATCTCACTGAGGTTTTGTCTCTCTTCGGTTGACCCTCTATATTTTCCAAGGACTGGTGCTTCCTGATCACAAGTTAAATGTATCTGAGACAAAATTTTACTGTCCTTACCTCCAAAGATACACTTTCTCCAAAGATACATTTATTTGTTCTTTGGGAAATCTGTGGTATATTCACTACTCATCACCAAAACCACATTTCAAAAGAGTTAATTCTTAGTAGTTTAATCGAACCATTTGTGCCACTCAGGGACCTTCTAGGTTGAAAACCACTGAAAATACACAGTAGTCACAGCAATGACGATCAGATAATACTTCCTTCTGTTGGACATGAGGCTGCCATGAGTTGGCTCTGACTCTGGGCCAATTAAAACACCCCCACGCTGGTACAATCCATCCATGCAGTTCCTTCTTTAATATGAATGCCTCAGCTCTTCTATGAAAAGTTAACTGGGGGTCTTTTCTTAAATGCATATGGGCAATCTAAGCACTATCTGAGAGCTTCAACCTTTCAGTTAATAGTCAAATTATTAATGACTTGTGGCACCTACCAATTCATAGCCTACTGTTATGGATTCGACTCACAGCACAATCATACAAGGCAGAGTAGAATTGCTCTACAGAATATCCTATGTAATAAATCTTTATGGAGGAAGATGACAATATCTTTTCTCTTGGTAGGTTTGAATTATTGACCTTACATTTAGCAGCCAGGACTCCTTGGCATGCTCTCAAGCAAAGAAAAGAAAGAAAATAGAGTTGAATTGTCAAATATTCAGAAATTTCAGTAATAGAAGTGTTGAGTGAAAAAGTCACATTGTCGAGCAATGTGTTTGTTAAGATACAATCAATGTGAAAGGAATTCCATATCATCCAACACTCTACGGTGTTTTCTGGATCTACGTGAATGTATGAAGATTTGAACACATGGATGAGGAAGGTCATGGAACTCCTATCGTGGTTGCCTCTAGAGATAGAAAGATGTATATGGTAAGCGGGACTCAACAATCTAAATCTTTCTGGACATTTCCCCCTACCTTTTCATTATAAAAATCTGAAGTAAATAAGAACATGTTGTTGTTATGTGCCATTAAGTCACCTGCAACTCATAGCGATCCTTTGAAGCCTGCCTTATCTTCAGGCAGTCTCATTCACTCTGACACACCTACCCCATTATCCCAGTTACCATGTCAATCCATTTCATCTGGGGTCTTCCTCTCCCACGCTGTCCCTCCACCTTTCAAAGCTTGATGTCCATCTCCAAGGACTGGTCCCTGGGCACACAAGTCCTAGCAATAGAGACTGGCATGCTGCCCACCCTGGGATGGCTACTTCTCTTTTTTCCCTATGGAACCTCCTATTTCCCAATATCCTTGGCAGTGACCTGCAACCACATGCCCACCTCTGGCCAAGGGGGTGGAGTGGGCAGGGAAGGGATGGGAGCCACCTCTGAGCGCAGCTTCTAAAATGCCTGGGCTCAGTCTGCAGCACCAGCAGGACCAGCCAGACTGTGGGTTGAGCTGTCATCCTCTGAAGACAGATTGTCTGGGCAAAGTGAGACTGCAGGTAACAGGAGGAGCTAAAGCACCCACTGAACAAGAATCGAACACTTCTGCTCCCTACAGGATGAAGCAGAGATCACTCATTGCCTGCTAGACCCCTTGTACAGGCACTTCAGCGTCCTTTAGTTTATCTTACCTGGCCTCCTCCTCACTGTCCACAAACAAAATCCACCATGCTCGTTCCTGATCTTCCCTGCAATGTTCCTCCCACAGCTCTCTGCTGTTATCGTGCATGTTGTCAGGAGGATTGAGTCGATTTCAACTCAGTGATCCACGTGACAGGGTAGATCTGCTCCTTAGTTAGTGTGTTGTAGTCTTGCTGGAAAGAGTCTTGGTGGCTGTTCAGTTCCACCCAGTGGCTACATGGACAGAAGACTTGCTATTCTGCTCCTGTAACAACTACCAGTTGAGCAGGTAACCTACTCACTGCTAGTTATATGTCGTCACTAGAAATTGAAAGGGACTTGGTGACAATAACAATGATAATTGTAATGGAAGCAGGTCACCAAATTGATTCTCCTGTGCAGTTGCCAGGTGGATTCAAGCTGCCTACTTTCTGTTAGCAGCAGAGCACTTAATCATCGGGTTACCAGTGATATATAGTGTGAAACCTTTCTGCTCAGTGCAGGCTGCTGTCTCGGCTGTCCCCACTTCCTCCCTGCTCTCAACCCCACTACCACATCGCCCCGCCAGTGCTCAGAACACTTAGATGAACGGTTTTGGCTTTAACCACATGTTGCCCCTTCTTGTTGATTATGTCTTAGTGACAGCGACAATGTCTTATCTCTGTATTTCTCTTGTGAGGGAATGGCCCAAGTTGACTTTTTCTAATCTAAGTGGCAAGAGGACAAGAATAACAGATTCCAATCTGGTTTTCTATGTTAGGTTGGAGGGGCTCAAAATACACTGTTCAGAATTGACTTAGTCAGGGTTACAGGGGGGCTTCCTGGAGAGGGAGGGGGGAATACAGCACTGTCGATCCAGGAGTAGACAAAGGCCTGGAGGTCTCCCTACTAGAAGCTGCTGGGGAAGCCGACTCTGAACCTGACACTGAGCTTCATTCTCATTGAAGTTAGACCCAGGCTAACTCTAGCCAAGATTTCACAGACTACTTCAAACCTCATGCCTCCTGGTATGTATCATTCCAGTTTTCACTTTTGGTTCTTCTATAGACACTCCAGATAGGATCCCACGGAAAGCAAAGGTGGTGTTTGTTTCAGAGTTCCAGATGGGAACCAGCATTGGAGTCCTCTGCCAGCCTCAGGGGAACAGAAGGCTTAGGAGGGAGCCTTGGAGCCTGGGGCAGGAATGGAGAGAGGTAACCAGCTAAATCCCTGAGGTCTGTGGGTGGAGAGAAATTAGTACTGAGGGAAGGAGTTTTAGCGTGGAGAGGAGGTCTTGGGGGTAAGGATGGATCTGAGGGACAGCAAGGACAAAGTTTTACCTTGTAGCTTTTCACAAAGTCACCTAACCTCCCTTCTTTTCAGATGAGGGATGATAGAACCTTTCTGGGCTGTTTTGGGCCTTAACTGAACAAAACATGTGAATGACTTTATTGACCCTTGAGTATCATACAAACACATGCCATCAGATGGTATTGTAATGGATGCCAGATAAATGCTGGCTAGGCAGAATGAATGAGAGAATGGATGAAGGAATGACCTCTCTGGGGGAGGGGGTGGAGGCTCATAGGTGGGCTGAGGCCCTGTATATGGATATGCGAGCAGAGTCAGTATTTAGAAAGGGCCATTCAGTGGGGACTTGGGGGGGGGTCGGGTCACACTTAGGAAGCTTCTGCTCCTCTTTTTTGATTTGATTGATCCTTTCTCTCCTAAGGTCCAGACACCTTGGGCCAAGGTATCTTCTTCCCCAGGGCAGAGTCTCTGAGCCAGTGGTTGGTGCTTGAGGCCAATGAAGGGCTCTCTGGATTGCAACACTGCAGGCAGAGCCCAGAATTGAGCCCACTCCAGGGAGACCATGGGAAACAAAGCCGCGCCTCAGATGTTAGTAATCTGGCCTTTATTGAGTTTAGCCAAAAGGCACACGGAGCACAAGAACCACATGTTTTGACAATGAAGAGACAACCATAAAGGAAATTAGGGAAGATGCAGACAAATCCAGGCCCTATATTCCCTAGGCGGGGAATCTGAACAACATACACATTTTATACAATGGGGCTTCGCCTGCCTGAACACCCCCCACCCCCATCCAGGATTCCTGGGAGATGCAGTGGAACCGCCTGTGCTGACAGAGGAGTCAGTGTCAGACGTCACACTGGCCAGACCATCTTCCCTGGGTTCTTTCCAGTGTTGGCTGCTTTGCACACACTTGCTCTCTGCCAGGAGCTCAGGACGTCAACCCAAATGAACATGCTAGCTTATTCTTCTCTTTCTAGCCAACTGCACCACATCAGCAGTGCCCCCTCAAATCCCACCCGTTTTCTATTGGATCAATGATTTGGCCTCCACCGTACCTTTAGATTTACCCTTCTTCCTTTTCTAACCTCCTCGATCTCTTACTCTGGATTTGCTCAGTGTCCTGTGCCTTGCACTATTGCTGTTAACTATCTCCTATTTCCTTTCACTCCACGAGCTGCTGGAAGGCACTGGCTGGTTGGTGGGTTTGTACTACCAACCTTCAGTTGAAAGTCTTAATCCCAGTGCCACCAGGATGCCTGATAACATATGTGGTTGGGTCATACTAATGCTAAAAGAGTGGCAGTTAAGAGAGGGTGGCCTGATTTCCAGCTAGACTCCTCAGGGATTCATGGAGGATGTGGGGATTTTTTTAACCTGGAGGATGAATAGGATCTGAACTGGCAGAGAGGACAGAAAGAAGAGGAAACAAAAGGGCTGACGGTGTTGTGAGTGGACAAGTGAATTGACAGAGGCTTAAAAGGAGGGATAGAGATGGAGCAGAAAGGTAGAAGAAGGTGCTGCAATCAGGGATGAGAATTAGCTGATAGGCTAACAGGTACACAGCTTGGTAGGTTTTCCATTATACTGTAAATCTTTGTATCTGAAATGATTTCTAAGAATCTGTGAGACTTGTACTAGGCTAGGGGCAATCATTTTGACTCACTGCGCCACTCATGGAAATGCCTGAATCTGCAGATGTGAGGCACATTCATGAGAAAGGTTCTTAAGGGTTCTACCTTCATGCGAGTCTGCGAAGGGGCTCTCCTATGGTTCGAACCTGCTGTAGGAGGATAGCTAATTTCTTTTGCTCTTGGTGGTTCCCACTGAATTGGATCCACAATCAACATCCCTGATCACAGCAGTCAAGAAATCAAAAGATGTGTTGCTGCCTCAGGAAAATCTGCTGCTGAGAATGTCTTCAAAGTGCTAAAGAGCAAAGATACCAGTTTAAAGGCTAAAGTGTGCCTTATCCAAACCATGGTATTTTCAGTTGCTTCTTATACATCCAAGAGCTCTGGTGGCCTAGTGGTAAGAAACTGCACTGCAATCCCAAAGTCGAAGGTAAGAAACTGCACTGCAATCCCAAAGTTGAAGGCTTCAAATCCACCAGCTGCTCTGTAGAAGGATGGACCATCTCCTTCAATGCTATTTACAGTCTCTGAAAACCCACTGAGGGTTCAGCTATGGATCAGTTCTGACTTGACAATACACAACAACAACAACAATAACCACCACCATCTGAAAGTCAGATATTAAATAAGGATGACAGAAAAGGATTCATTGCCTTTTAGTGTGGTGCTGGAGAAGAGTACTGAATATCCCCTGGTCTGCCAAAAAGAACAAACAGGTATCTTTTGAAGGAAGTGCAACTAGAGTGCTCCTTAGAGGCAAAGATCGTGAAATTTTGTCTCACGTACTTTAAGCCTGTTGTGAAGAAGGATCGTTCCTTGGAAAAAGATATCATGCTGGGAAGAGTGGAGTGTCAGAGCAAGAGAGGAAGGGTCTCAATGAGGTGGATTGACACAGTGATGGTAACAATGGGTTCAAGCATCTCAAAGATCACGAGGACCCTACAGGATAGAGCAGGGTTCAGATCAGTTGTTCACAGTCTCACGGTTAGAGTTGACTCAATGGCACCTAACAACTACAACAACAAGACGATAACCTTAAATACTGAAGAATGAAGTGTTGCCCAGTTCTCAGCCATATTTATTAAGAGCTTTGATTTCTAGAAGCCTATTGTAGTTATTTTGTCAATTCACATTATTAACGTCTAGGGAAGATTAACTAAAAAGACATAAAAGAGCTAGGTTCTTTGTGTTTCCTAAAGGGAGTAAGAACTTCCTATCCAGAACTGGGAACGTGAAAGACAATGATCATACAGGATGGGAACGCTACTCCCAGACTCAGACCCAACACGGGGGTCCTGTGTAAAGAGTCCTTAACCACCCAAGGCCGAGGTCCTCAAAGAGGCAAGGTTTAGGGACATATATGGTGGGGAGGTAACACATGAATCAAATCCAGCCACTCAAGTCTGTTTCCAAAGATTTCTTCTCTGGGAATTTAAAGAGCACCCAGCCTGCAATGTGACAAGACATCCCAACAGAAAACATAGATTTCTAGGTATGTGATGGGTCTGGCAGCCTGGCTAGACACTCTGTTTTAAGAGAAGATGGAAAGGTACACAGAAGCACTGTATCAAATGGAATTGGTCGACACACAACGATTTCAAGAAGGAATCAGAGGATCAAGAACTGATAGTACTGAAGGGAGGAGTTTAAGCTACATTGAAATTGGTGAACAGTAGGACTCCAGGGATCAACAGAATATCAAGTGAAATATTTCAACAAATGGATGCATCCCTAAAAGTACTCATTTGTCTTCCACAAACTTGGAAGACAGTTACCTGGATGAGACCTTTACTTGTGCTGATTCCAAAGAAAAATGATACAACTGAACGTGGAAATTATTGAAGAGTATCCATAATGTTGTTGTTGTTGTTAAGTGTCGGGTTGTTAAGTGTCATTGAGTCGCAGGCGACTCATAGCGACCCTATGAAGGAGAGTCCTTGACACTTGGGTGCCTTTCATCCTCTCTCCAGGTTCATAGGGTTTCCGGAGGAAAGCTATTATGGAAGTGGATGCCAGTCCTCCTTCCACATTTGTTCAATCGGGGAGCTCTACCCCACTCTCTGTCCGCATTGGGTAGCCAACCATTAACGCATTTGACGCATCCGTGTCACAGTGTTCGGCCTCACAGCAACCACAAGCGACCGCGGGACGGCAACTTGTACACCAGGGCTATACAACCTAGAGGAATGTCTTTGTCATACACAAGTAAAATTTTGCTGAAGATAATTTCAAAACAATCACAGCAGTACATAGGGCAAGGAACTTCCAGAATTTCAAGCTGCATTCAGAAGAAAACAAGGAATTTCATGGCTGACATTAGATAATTCTTGACTTAAAGCAGAGAATATTAGAAAGATGTTCTACTGGACTTTTTAAAAATAATGATAGCTGTGTGTTATTGACTATACAAAGGTATTTGACTGTATGAGTCGTAGCAAATTATGGATCCCATTGGGGAGAAGGAGAAATCCGGAACATTTAATTGTGCTCATATGAAACCTGTGTACACTTCAAGAGGCAGTCAGGTGGACAGGACAAAGGGGTGCTGCATTGCTTAAAATCAGGAGAAGTGTGAGTCAAGATTGTATCTTCTCATCATACTTATTCCGTCTTTAAATTGGGAAAATAGTCTGGGCTTTATGAAGAAGAATTAGAGTTGGAGGAACACTCATTAATAACTTACCATATGCAATGCATAGAACATTGCTCGCAGCAAATGAAGAGTATGAAAACTGTAGCCTTCTGTACACATTGCAACTTAAAAAATAATAATTAAAAAATCTTCACAACTATATCAATAAGCAACACTATGATAAATGGAGAAAAGAGTTAAGGGTCAAAAAACGAAAATTTTTCTTAGATTTACAATGTTCCTTGTCTGTGAAACAGCAAACAAGAAATAAAACAATGTCTTGCATTGGGCAGATCTACTGAAAAAGACCTCTTTGGAGTCATCCAAAGCAAAGATGTCACATTGAAATCTAAGACGTGCTTGATCCTAGCCAGGAATGATATTTTCAATTGCCTTATATGCACTTTAAAACTGGACAATGAATAAGAATGAATAAGGATTGATGCCTTTGAGTTACGGTGCTGGTGAACACTGAACAGGTTACAGAGTCCAGAACAACAACAAATCTTTCTGTCTTTGTCAACGTACAGGCTGAATGCTCTTAGAAGCAGGAGAGATGAGACTTGGTCTCATCTACTTTGCACATGCTAAGAAGAGCCAGCATCTAGAGGAGGATATCAGCTTGGGAAAGTAGTGGGCCCAGCCAAAAGACGAAGACCCTCAATGGAATGGATTGATACAACAGCTTCAGCGGTGGGCTCACACAGAGTAACTACTACTGTAGAATGGCACGGGACTGTAGCACACAGGCTCACGGTGCATTAGAACTGGCTCAACGACACCCAAAAACAGCAACAAACCAGCAGAGAAAAGGAGGCCTGGTAGCATAACGGCTGTGAACTTAGCTCCTAACTAAAATATTGATGGTTCAAATCCACCCAGAGCTCTACAAGAGAAGGACTACTCTGTCATGTGGGTCTCTCTGAGTAGGAATCAATGGAGTGGCAACCAACAGGAACAAAAACAGATCTTGGGGACAAGGGACAGCTGCTACCTTGTGATGGAGGAACAATGAAGACGGAACTGGAGGGCCTTGGATTAATTCAGTGGGTTATTAAGGTTTCCCAGGGGGTTTCAGCCCCTGAAGGAAAATAAGTCCTACCATATATTTTCACGGTGGAGGTGCAGAGATGCCCTGGGTTTTGATGGGATGAGCAATTTCTATTTTGAAGTCTGGCTCTAGTTTTTGCATCCTCACAAGCCAAGAATTCTCCATTGGGCTTGGGGTTGTTTTTTTTTGTTGTTGTTGTTTTGTTTTGTTTTTTGTGGACTGTATTAGGAAAGCCACAGTCATCCTATCTGGCTTTCCAAGTGTAAAACTATTCTTTCAGTCCTGAACACTGTCTTCTCCCCTCCTTTCCCCTCTGCCTTCATCATGGTGAATCAATGGTTTAGTTTGACTCTTACAGCTGTGAAATGGAGAAAGGCATTAACATGGTCACAGTCACAAAATAATCTGATCACATCCAATCAACAAATATGTATTGAGCAACTGCTCTGTGACTAGAATGAGTCCTACAAGCAGGCGTATTTATGTTTCCAAGGCAATTTCAGGAAAAAAGGGCTGCCTGGCCCAAATTGATTGTTTAGTGGTATAATTTAGATAATGGTGGGATACATAGCTTTTATATATAAATATAAATAAATAAATAAATAAATAAAAATAAATACACACACACACACACACACACTCTCTTAACCAATGCTCTTTTGGCTGTACATGGATAGATGTTCAGTGCTCTTCTTCAACACCACAGCTCAAAGGAATTAATTTTTCTTCTGTCATCCTTATTGAGTGTTCAAAGAACAAGCAAAAATATGTTTCTGGGGGGGTGCAGCCTGAGTGCTGTTTGGAGACAAGAATGATAAGGCTTCGGCTCATGTACTTTGGGCATGTTGCTAGGAGGGGCTATTACTTGCAGAGGGATATGATGGAGGGTCAGTGAAGGAGAGGGAGACCCTCAACCAGGTGGATTGATATGGTGAGTGCTGCAATGGGCTTCGGTGTGCCAGGAAGTGTGAAGATGACACAAAACAGGCCAGGGTTCAGATCTGTTGTTCATACGGTTGCTATGAGTTATACTTGGCTCAACAGCACCTAACAACAACAACAACAACAACAGCAGCAGCAGCAACAACAAACCAATGCTCTGGTGGCCTAGTGATAAAGAACTGTGCAGCGAATCCAAGCATGCAGTTCTAATCCAACAGCAGCTCTGAAGGACAAAGATGGTCAAACTCCATGCTATTTACAGCCTCTGAAAACACACGGGAGGGTCAGCTCTGCGTGAGTTCAGACTTGATAACACATAACAACAATAAACCAATGGGAAAAGGGTCAGCACTGCCTGGATATCCCAGGTTTGAAGATGGCAAAAATGAGGAAAGTTATAGGACCTTCTTTAATGTAATTGCGTCTCCCAGTCATCACCTCTCACCCTGTCAACACCCTCTTCTCCTGAGCTTTGGTCTTGGACCCTGCCTGCTGTTTTCTTTGTTGTCTTTTGATCCTCACCACTTCGGGCAGAAGGATGTCCCCTCCCCCAACTCCCCCACATCAGCCCTCCCCGCCCCTTCCCAGCACAAGGTTCCATTCTTCATTAATGCTGTTTTAAAGCCAGCGCCGAGCTGTTTTCCAGATGTGGCCATGCGCAGACAGTAACTGTGCTCTGTGATCCCTTCCAGCTGCTCCTGCCGCTTGCCAACATGCTCCCCACCCCCCATCCTGCAGCCCCAGGAGTCCATGTTTGGGGGCTGCAAATTAGGATGAACGTTGTAAAATGATCATGTGCTACACACAGCCTTCCCCACAAGAATTATGGACTTTATAACTGAGCTAATTGGCATTAGGTCTTGCCTGAAAGGTCAACAGAGTAGCAGAGAAACAGGATCTTTGTAAATTGATCGGTTGGTTTCCCCTTCTTTCCCTGAACTCTCTTTCCCGTTTTGAAATATGGCCTACCTGCCCTGTGGAATTGCTGACTCTTGTAAATTACTGCTTTGACTGTATGGGACTGTGACACATTGTTTCACATCACGTGGAAGGCAGCAGGGATGTTGAAGGGGTGCATAATTATACCCTGCAAATTCTTTTACCATACCACAAGCCCTAACCTTCATGCACCGCCATGAACACTCTTGACCTTCAAATCAAGAGTGATTTATCAGAGGGGAGCCTACAGTCTCAGGATTTTTTCCCCCCAAACTCTAAATACATGAGTTCTCTTTAAATGATGCGGCAGCACCACATAACCCTGTTTTTTCTGTTGCTTCTCAGATGGAAGCTGCTGCACACGGCATTTTTCATTTCTCACCAAGGAGCTTAAGTTGAACCCACCCAGAGGTTCTGCGGAAGAAAGGTCTGGTGAGCTGAAACACATGGGGTTGTTATGGGTCAGAGGTCCAACCTGACAAATGATCACAACATATATATGTAAAATATACATATCATATAAATAATATATATAAGTAATATAATATCAACAATATAAAATACAATTTTATATATATATAGAATTTTTTTTTCCATTTGGGAGGAACTGAGTTTCATAATGTTAACGCCCATCTGGTTGTTTTCACTATTTGAGACACTGAAAGTCTTTGTTAAAACATAAATAAGTATCTGGGAGGACTCATTCATTAAATATGTGACTCTTACACTCCCCACTCCTTTTCCTTATTCAGAGACCCTTTGACGAAATAATGAAAACTGACAGAGTGCTACACATACACATAATTTGCCTACAATTTGGGGAGTTTGGGAATCTTTTGAATCAATTCCAGTCTTGGGTCAATCCTAAACTGCGAATTACTTCTCAGTCATCAATATTACCTATTGACACTCTAGCCCACGTATGCTCATTAGACACCTTCTAGCAGAGAGTTTTGCGAAAACAGGGTTTAGGCTGGGCAAAGTAGTGGCAAAGGTGAGAGAAAGAGTATCAAGGGTTTATTTTTGGGTCACAATGGGTTTGAAAGTCATCAGTTCATAAAAAATACAGTTTGCAGACTAAATAAATAAGGCAACTTGTCTATGTGCGTACTTATCTAGTACTTAACTAGTGAGATGTTAAACCTGGGTTATTTGGAATGAAATGTAGACACTAAGTGTTTGTCCAATCAACAGATACTAAAATGGTAATTTGATCACAGATGGAAGGATTTATGTGAGATTATTTAATGAAACAAAGAGGCCTTTGATTGAGAAAGTTTGAGAACTCCCAGTAGGCTGGATGGCAACGAACAAAAGGAAGTCTATTCTAAGCAGTGTCACAAGTGGTAAAGTGTATGGCTAGAAACATAAAGATTGGTGCGTAGAATTTGTCCAGTGATAGCACAGTGATAGCTGGTGATCTGCTTTCACAAAGGCTCTAGCCATGAGGGTGCTATGACTCAGTGTTCTGCTATTGTCACGGACTGAATCATGTCCTCAGTATTACACAAACATCGGCTGGGCCAGCATTCTCAGTGGTTCGGCATCTATGGTACCATGATCCCATAAGATCTGATAAGTCAAACCAGTTAAAAAAAGGATTCATATTTGGTTATTGTTGTTGTTATGTGCCGTTGAATTGCCTGTTGTTCACAGTGACCATATATATGTACAGCAGCTCTGAACCCTGACTTGTCCTGAGCCAGTCTCACTAATTCCAACACACCAACCCCCATTGGCCCAGTTACTGTATCAATCCATCTCATCTGGGGTCTTCCTTTCCTGTGCTGTCCCTTCACCCTTCCAAGCATGATGTTCTTCTCCAAGGACTGGTCCCTCCTGGCCATGTGCCCAAAGTATGTGAAAAGGAGCTTCAAAATCCTAGCCTCAAAGGAGAAACTTAGTTTCACTCTCCCCAAGACAGATCTATTTGTTTTCTTGGTAGTCCATGGTGTGTTAAAGACTCTTCTCCAGCACCATGATTTGCAGCATCGATTCTTCCTCTGTCATCGTTGGCCATTGTGCAGCTCTCTGATGCACAACAAGTAATTGCGAAGACCATGGACTGGATTAGGCACGCCTTAGTCTCTAGACTGATATCATTACTTTTCAGCACTCTGGAGGTCCCTGACAGCAGATTTCCCCAATGCAATTCGTCTTTTGATTACCTGACTGCTGATGTTAAGAGTGGTGATTGTGGAGCCGAGCAAGTTGTAATTGTTAACAACTTCAATCTTTATCTATCATGGTGCTGCAAACTGGCCCAGTGGTGAGAATCTTTGTCTTCTCAATCCATATTGAAGACTATAGTCTTTGACCTTCTCCAACAAGCACTTCAAGTCTTCTTCACTTTCAGTGAGCAAAGTTGTGTCATCTGCATAATGTAGGTCATTTATAGGAGTCTTCCTCCAATCCTGATGCCACATTCCTCCTTATAAAGCACTGCCTCCCAAATGATCTGTTATGCATATAGATTGAAAAGGTACAGAGATAAGATGCATCCCTGACACACTTCTTTCCTGATTTGGAACCATGCAGTGTTTCCCTGATCTGTTCTGAAGACTGCTCTCTGGTCTAAGTATAGGTTTCACATAAGCACAAAAAAGTGTTTTGGGATTTACGTTTTCCTCAAGATTTTCAATTTTGACCTCCTAGCCTAAGGTTAGATATCAGACCTTGAATGCTGTTATAGCCCTGATCTGATGTAAAGGGAATTCCCCTTGTGTCATGGTCTGCAATACCATTTATCTTACAAGAGATAAAAGGAGAGAGAAGTGAACAGGGAGAGGTGGAGCTCAGTACCAAAATAAGAGTCAAGAGTGAAGCATGTTCTTCGCCCTAGGTCCTTATGCAGAGAACTCTGGGACAACAGAAGCCAAGACACACGGAGTTTGCCAAGGAACGCTGGGCTCACAGAACATGAATGGAGATAAGCACAATCTTCTGAAGGTGATATAGAGGGAAAGTCTTTGAGCCTCCAAAACTGTGAGAGAAGGGGCTTCTCTCTGTGAAAGTTTTTCACTGTAGTATTTCCATTATAGTAACAGTAGATAACCGATACAAAACTGAAAAGTTGGTGGTTCTGGCCCACCCAGAGGAGTCTCAGAGAGAACATCCTTCTTAAAAGTCACAGACTAAAAATCTGTGGAGCACACAAGGCTCAGGGTCTCTGTATGGCAGATTCAACTCAAGGACAACAGGAAAATAATGCATGCTCCATCGATCCATCATCTCCCTCCTAGGTTACCACAATAACCTGTGCACACATCTACCTCCTTCTGTGCCTGTCCCAGCACAGCAGGCTGGGCTTTCTCATTGCTCTTGAGTTGGAAATGACTCATAGCTGACCCTCCAGTGGGTTTTCAGAGGCTGTAAATGGCACAGGAGGAGATTGCCCATTTTCCTCCAGTGGAGCAGCTGGTGGATTCGAACAGCCTGCCTTTGGGTTGGTATCACTGCTCCTTACTAGTAGGCCACCAGAGCTCCCTGCTAGGCTGAGTTGTTCTTGCTGTGTGCGGTCAAGTTGGAACTGACTCACAGCTGTCCTTCCAGTGGGTTTTCAGAGGCAGTAAATCACACAGGAAGAAATTGCTCATCCTTCTCCCAAGAAGAAGCAAGTGAGTTAGTATCTCATGCCCTAGGGGCTGTAGCACCGCTTCTTACCACTAGCACCAGGGCACCCTAGGCAGGTTGGATGGCTCTTAGCAAACAGTGGCTCCTCAGGGGCTTAAACTCTCCAGCAGCTGCCAGCTTGCTCACTCCACACTAAGGGCACGTCTTTGCATGGCTTCCCCACTGGACTTCATTTGCTATCATTCTCCCCTTTTGTTCATTTTAAGAAGCTGTTATGGAGTATTGGTTAAAGGTTCCGTTGATCCCCAAAGGGTCATCTGCTCCAAAGCAGAAAGATGCCAGTGGTGTTTTATTTTGTTTTGCTCAGTTTATCTCAGATCCTAAATCCCTTGTTTAAAATTTCCACCCAGGCAGAGCCCTGGCTGGTTCTTTCCCTTTTCCAGGAGGGAAATGTCACCTAATCAGAGCTACCCTTAGTATCTAAACTTCTCCAACAGTCACCTTCTTGGCACTCTTGGTCCCTTTCCCTTGATTTAATTTTTAATAGCTCTATGCCCTACCTGACTTCATATTTGTTTTTATCTCTATCCCTAGAAACAGAATATCAGCTTTTGGGAAACAAGGATTTTGTCTGTGGCGTCCATTGCCGACTCCACAGTGTGTGTTAGGGACATAGCAGATTTTCAGAACAGGCGTGTCCTCAGCTCTGTAGAGATGCGTGACTGAGAAAGGGTAGGGAAATCATGCGAAAGCAGGGTGAGTAGAGCAACTAGGGCTCAAGAGGCCAATCAAGAGCTCTAGTGGCCAAGTGGCAAGAAGCTGCGTTGCAATCCCAAAGGCATGCAGTTCAAGGCCGCCAAGTGCTTCCCAGGAGAAGGATGGGCAATTTCTTCCTCTGCAAGCAACTGCCTCTGAAAATCCATCAGAGGGTCAGCTATGGGTCGGTTCTGACTTGACGGTACAAACAACAACAACAGGTTGAAAGAGGCCAAGCTCATCCCTCCACTTTCTGGAGTCAGACAGTGGGGCTCAATCAAACTCACAGAGCTTCCTCTGTACATGGATGATACCCATCCACTTCCTGATTAACGACTTGTCTGCAGTTTGATTCAGTCCTCTTGCTCTTTCTTCTACCCTTTGAATCTTTCAACCCTAAGAAAGGATTGGGCCCAAGGATAAAGGCCATGTATGGATGGAAGGGAGGCTGGCACTGGGACTGTGTAATCTAGTCATAGATCCAGAGAGCTCTTCTGGCCTTGTGGGAAGGAGCTACACTGCTATCCCAAAGGCATGCAGTTCAAATCCAACCCATGCTCTGCAGAAGAAACATGGGCATTCTCCTCCTGTGAAAGGCACTGCCTCTGAAAGCCCATTGGAGGGTCAGCTATGAGTCGGTTCTGACTTGGTGGTACACAACAACAACAGTCATAAATCTGCTCCTAACATGTTATTTCACATCTCTGGGCCTTACTTCTAAACCTATGAAGTAAAAAAAAAAAGCATCTAAGTGCTGGAGTCTGTTATAAAAATATCTGTGAGATGAGATGCAAATTATTTGCAAACTCTTGTATGAATACTATGCAGTGGTGGCTCTATAGTTAAGTGTTTAGCTGTTAAGGAAAGGTTGATAGTTCAAACTCCCTCTGTGACTTTATGAAAGAAAGATGTGACTGTCTGCTGTCATAGGATGCAGCCTGGCAAACCCTACAGGGGATCCTCCTCTGTCACATGGAGTCACTGGGAGTTGAAAATCGACTCAATGACACAACACTTATGACGACGTCAGAAGCCCTTGAGAAAGTCTTCAATCTGTGACTGCACTTTCCTTCCCTGTCCTGTCCAAAGGTCCTCTCGGTACCTGCCACAGAACTTCCCCTGCAGAGCCTTCCTGGATGCCCCAGCTCTGGATGGTCCACACTTTTTATTAGACTCTCTCAAGGCAGTTTTAATAGAAGGGTACAAGCCAACCATTCTGCTCCGGAGCCAGTTTTCCTGAGGTTCGACTGTGTCCCTAGCCTTTCAATTGTGCCTTCCACCAGGTCATATGAACTTAGCATGCCACCTAACCCAAACCACATTGTTGAGGACGCCACAGTGCACATCGGTGAGTGATGGGCTCCAAGACCACCAGGACCTGTGGGACAAGGATCAGCACTTTCCCCTCTTCTCTTGAGTCAGCTCAAGGTCCTCTCTGCATTTTTTGACCTTCTGGACCTTTGGATTAGATACTAACAACCAACCATCTAGCTGGGTCATCTGGAAGTCATTATTCTAGAGATTTAGGGGTGCATCTTCAGAGGTGCATCTTTGCTCTGATGCACCCAATTCCCCTGCTCCCTGGTACTGGACTTCTGTCAAACCAGATTCATTGCACTGTCTAGCAGTCGATGAGCTGGCTAAGGTCCTCACGCTGGCGCCCAGTGATAGTCCTGTAGCTTAGTTTGACAAAGGTCAGTATTATAGACTATCGCTCCATTCAGAGGGACAAACTCAGCGTCCACATCATGCTCCTCTTTCATTTCTGGAGTGTGGCGTAGAACCAAAAAAACCAAAGCAGTGCCAATGAGTAGATTTTAACCCGTGGTGACCTCTCACGGACAGCGTAGACTGTGCTTCATAAAGTTTTCAGTGGCTGGGTTTTTTTTTTTTTT
>NW_006399826.1:14713499-14741099 GCF_000299155.1 Elephantulus edwardii | reverse complement strand
AGTTTTCTCCCTCCTCTGTTTCAGTGCAGTATACATTATTGAACCCATCTTACTCAGTCTCTCCCCAACCCCGAGGTTAGTCCCATTCTACAACAGTGGCATCATGCAATCAGGTCAATATATCTTTATGTAAGCAGACTGCTACATTTCTTTTTCCTGCATAGCTGTTGGTGGTGGGTTTGAACTATCGACCTTTTGATTAGCAAACTGAGTGTTCAACCACTGCATTGGTTGAACAGCAGTAAATAAGGGTAAAGCTAGTCTGCCAAGGTGAAGACAGTCTGGACCCCACAAACTTTCAAAGTCACTTCCTTGGCCTCCCCTGAAGCCACCATTCTTTAAGGAGCACCCACACTCCACTTTCAGTGTTTTCTGCTCCTTTCTGGTTTTGTCTCACAGAGCCCTTAAGCTGACACAGCCACTTCCTTTCTCCTGAGATGTAGAGGAGGAAGCGTGGAGAGCGTCACCTCAGCCTGGGTAGAAAACCCAGGGCCAGCCCAGGCAAGACCTGGAGGCATTCAGCTCTGAGCAGAGAGGTCCGGCGTAGTCATCCGCACGGTGGGAGCGATCTCAGTGCTGGTGTGCTCCCAGCCCTTGGCCCCCATCAGCTGCAGCTCTGTGCTTGGAGCATCACACTGCAGATTTCCTTAAGAGGTTTTCACAAGTTCAGAGAAGTCCTGGGTACTGGGGAGTTGAAATTATTTTTACCCATGTGCAGCTGAAATAGCCATCTGCCATCACACCGCCCAATTCCCCACTGTGTTTAAAATCCATCTGGAGTTCTTTCTTTTTTGTTTTAATTTTCCATATTTAACAGAAAAATATCAGTGTTTTGGTGCAAAAGAAGGTGTCGTAACTTTCCCGTCTGTGGCGGAACCTGGTCTAGTGGGGAGGGTGGACTGAGGACTAACCCATATGGATCGAGTGTGCGTCAAGGCTCCTGCTTGTGCTTGATGACAGAGACACCCTTCTTCCTTATCGAAAGATCATACAGTTCTGAAGCCAAGCTCATGTCACCTCCTCCACGAAGCCTTCTGGACTACTCCAGCCCCCACTTCTCGAAAATCTTAACAGAACTAGGAAGTTGCTTGGTACTTTGTATTTTATTTTCTTCCGGTTTTCTCAGTTCTGATGATTTTATATTTCCCAGCTCTGTGACAATTACCTCAAGTCAAGCTTGTGATTGTCACAGACCTCAGCCCAGAAGGAAAAGCTCAGTAGGATCTCGGAATGCCCTTTATTTCTCTTCTTACCACTTTGTAAAAAAAATTTTTTTTTTAATGTGAGAATTTTTTGAAGGTTTTATTTATTTTTTTTTAAAGTTGGGTTTACTAAGACATATTTTACAAGCATGAAAATTCACCCTTTTTAGATACGCACCGTAAGACTTTTGACAACTCTACGTAGGTTGTTTTCATCACCACTGAAAGTTGGAGTGCCCCTTACCTTCTCCTCCTCCTTCAAGGTTTAACAGCCCTTCGTTATATTCTTATCAAGCCAATTAAATTGCCAGAGTTCAATGTAGCACACATGTTTGGGGATATTTTTCAGCCCCATCAAAGGTCTCCAGGAACTAAACCGTAGAGTGTGAGGATAATATCTTATATCCCATTGCCTACAGATTGACCAGCCCAAGGTGGCACTCAATAAATGACTTTGACTTCAATTTAAGATGACAGTGATGATGAAAACATTCATTTAATAAACATCTATTGTGACTCTAACTGTGGAGGTCCTCAGGGTACAGCTGTCGACTTCCACCTTCCGCGTGGGAGAGTCTGCTGTCAGGGATCTCTTCAAAATACTGAAGAGTCAAGATGTCAGTCTGAAGGCTAAATTGTGCTTGATCTAGGCCACGATCTCTTAGCTCACTTGCTGCACATCTGAGAGCTGGACAACAAGTAAGGATAACAGAAGAAGAACTGGTGTCTTTGAGATGTGGTGTTGGAGAAGAGTTCTGAATACCCCAGGGACTGTCAAAAGAATGAATGAGTTTATCTTGGGCAAAGTGCAGCTAGAATGCCCCTTGGGAACAAAGGTGGTGAAGCTTCATCTCTCATACTTTGGACAAGTTGCTGGGAGAAGCTAATCCTTGGAAGGAGACATCATGAAAGAGAAGAAGACCGTCAATGAGATAGACAGACACAGTGACTGCAGCAATGGGCTTTAATGTGTCAGAGCTGATGAGGACAGCATAGGAAAGAACAGAGCTCAGGTCTGTTGTTCATAGAGTCTCTATGAGTTGTACTTAACTTGATGGGACCTAAAGACAACAGTGGTAAGGTAATGCGCTCACAGCTAAGGTATCTCAAAGGCAGGCAGTTTGGATTCACTCGCGCCTCAGGAGAAAAATGGACAATCTCTTCCAGTGTGAGTAACTGCCTCTGAAACCTGCTGGAAGGTCAGCTATGAATTGGTTCTGATTGAAGGTACATAACAACAATAATAGCTTAAATATAAGGGATCTCTGGTAGTCTAGTGGGTAAGGAGGTGCACTACTAATCCAAAAGCAGGTGGCTCGAATCCACCAGCTACTCTGCAGGAGATGGATGGACAATCTCTTCCCATGCAACTTATAGTGTGTGAAAACTTTGCTGAAGGGTCAGCTATGAGCAGCTTCCAACTGGATCACACTGAGTTATTGAGTTTAATGTGGGGAGCTCTGGTGGTGTTTTCCATCTAGGAGAGATGGCCGCACAGCTAACCCAAAGTCAACACCTCTCCAGCAGTTCAAATCCTCCAGCAGCTCTGTGGGAGAAAGCTGTGCTTCTCCTGCTGTGTGATTTACAGCCTACAAAACACGTTGCAGGGGCAGCTATGAATTGGTTCTGACTTGCTGGTGCTGAGTTAGTCTGTTAAACTTGAAAGGATACCTGGGTGGTGTAAATACCTAAAGTGCTTGGTTATTAACGGAAACAATTCCATACAGAGGCACCTGGAAGAAAGGACCTGGCGAGACTTCTAAAACACTGGTCATTGAAACCCCTCCAGAGCACTGTTCTAACTCAGACATGTGCTGGCTCACCATGTGTGGGTGCTGATTCACTAGCAGCTGGTTAGGTGAGGGTAAAGGCTGCTCCTGCCTCCTTGGGCCTACCCTAGTGGTCATGAAGGCACCTGGGAGAATGGCCTGAGGGGCTAGGAAGATTGGCTGGATGGAACATGGGGAGAAGGATGACCCAGTTATGGTGAGCAGAAAGAACAAAGGTTTCAAGGAGAGGAGGAGACTGGTCAAGTGAGGCCAAGCAGGAGCGTCTGACTGAGAGACTGGAGGGTGGGGGGTTGGTTTTACTCTATGATCCTTACACTATTATTAAATCTATGGATGCCAGATGCGTGTGTTGGCCAACCTGCCCTCCCAGTCACCCATCAGGTATGAAGTGACCGGATTAAAAAGGAAAAAGTTAAAAAAAAATAAAAAGAAAAGACTTCATTATAATATGGTTGGAAATCCTCATACCAGAGATAAAATTTTATGAGTTGCCTCTAGCTTTGCACCCCGTATGCTTGACCTTCCCTATTTCACGTTCAGTATTTTAAACATGAGACCCAGACATTACGGTTTATGGTGTGGTTTTTTAAAAAAAAAGTTAAAATTTTTTTAAAACCTTCCCCTCCCCCCCCACCTTCCTGTCATGGTTTAGCGGATAGCTGTGAAGTTTTTAATACTGAAGGGCCCATTTCACGTTATTTATCACCTGGCTTGCGTGAAAGCTGAGGCCTATAAATCGTCAACACAGACCATCTAATTCCAGCAACAACAAGGTTTCGTCACATGTAATTAAAAGATCCCAAAGCCATTGGAATGTAACGGATTTGGAAATGACCCCACTGGGGCAAGGGGAACAGGCCCAGGAAACAGCAGCCATATTTCAAAGGCTCTGCTGCGTGGTCTGGGGATCGATGGTGCTGCCTGGCTGGCCTCCAACTGGTGCTGCTGACATGGAGGCAGTCGGGTTTGATCTGACCTGCAGCTCTGAGGCCACACCATGGCATTCCCATCTGTAAGAAGGTATCCAAGATTTTGGCTTCAAACTCATCAGTCTGGCCTGCCAATGTGACAGCTTCCAACGCCTTGAGTATTTTGTGCCCTGACAGGAGGGTTTCTAGAAAAGGTTAAGTGACGTGAACTTATGGACAGCCTAGCATAGAGGAGAAAGTGGACAGGTTGTTGTCTGCTTTCCTCACAAGTCCAACGCTCTCTAATTTCTGGTCCCCAATTTCCCTCCTGAAGCTGTTCCCAGCTGTTCGAGAGCCCTGTGATGGCTTTTCAGCTACTCCCCATTCTACCTGGAGTTTCTCTGAATCTGCACATTTACCAAGTGTCCATAGCTGCTTCCTCTGAGCCCCCAAAGCATCTTGTCTCTGCAGCTGTCTGGGTGTTGGGGAGCTGGGTGTGATTGCTCCTATCCTTGGCTGCCTCACTCTCCCAGTGGACGCCTCTGGAGTAAGGCCTGCCATGTCTTCTCTGGCCCCATGACTTTATGCAGGCCTGACACGCATGGCCGGTAATCATTGACCACTATGTGGAAGGAAGACAGAGAGGAAGAAAGGAAGGAGAACAGAAGGAACAAAATCTTAAAGTCCAAGAATGAGGGAAGGAAAGGTGGGATGAGTGAAAAGAAGAAAAAGAGGAGTAAGGGAGGACAGAGAGAGAGGGGGAAAGGAAGAAGGAGAAAGAGATGGCAGGAGAGAGGAATGGAGATAGGAAACGTGGAGGCTTATGCCTTTGCATTATGGGTAGAACTCCTGTTTAATCGATACAGTTCCTCTCCGAGCTAGACTAAGGGGCCACTTAAGGCATGCTTGAGTCACCACCCATAGTGTTCAAGTTCCCCGATAAGACTAGAATTTAGCAAATTTCTTTGATGGATCTGCCTTAATTAAGCAGTCCTGGAGCCTCTCAGTTTCACCATCTTCAAAATACAACAACTGTAGGTATTTTCACTCCAACTCCTTGCTCCTGCCTCAAATTCTTCCCTTGACTCCCACAGACTGCTAGGACACACCACTGTGGATACTCTCCAGACAGAGTATTTCTGCTCTCACACGCTGTACAAGAAATCCCACGTCCTCCAAGAAGCCCCGCAGTCAGCCTAGGAAGAAAGCCAGGTTGTCAGCACCCTTGTGTCTGGGGGCTAAACACTGGAATGACTGGCTTCTTTAGTCATAATTTATGTGCGTTCCACTGGCTTGAGAGAATGTGGACAGTCCATTTTTCCCATTTGCCCTTGACTTGTTCATTCATTGCCATCTCCTCTCTTATTAAATATCATCAGAAAACAAGAAATAGATCTGTCTCCTTCTTTTTCAATAGTTCGAAGTCCAACCAAGGTAGAGAAAAGGTTTGTATGTTGGTAGGTTAGGATTGTTCAGTAAATAAAGGCTTGGTTTATGTTTCTCCTTTTCCCATTTTATAGATGAGGAAACTGAGGTCTCAGAAGAAAAAAAGGATAAACTCCAAAATGAAACACCACCACCACACATACACATAGCCCCCTGATATTTTCCCCCCTTCTATATATGGTTGTTTATCTCAAATAGCCACCCTCCCACCCCTGCCATTGGCACACAACAACAACAATTACAGCAACCCCTGCTCCTTGCACTATGCTAGTCCAACACTAATTGTAGACTCCAGTTCAAATCCCAGTCCATCACTATTTGTGTGCTTTGGGGCATGTTATTTAATCCTCAGCTGCAGATTTTTTTTTATCTGAAAAATGAGAATGAAAATACCCACCTCCCCAGGTGGTTGGGAGGATTCAATTAGAATGTCACCAAGGAACTGAGCTGTATATGGTGAGCGCTCAACTAACCTTAATTCCTTAACTTTTATTCTCATCACATAAAATCCAGGCTAGAAAAAGGTAGAAACAAATTGCATTTTCAACAATATCTTTGTCTATTTGTCACATTCAGCTCAGGCTGGAAAAGGTGTCAGAAATAATGGAAGTACGTAAACTAATCTATCCCAGCCTTGTCATTAATAGCAAGTGTTACACAGCGCCTGCACGATCTTTCATCAGCAAACAAAGGCCCAGTGATGTTCCCTCAACTTCAGCTGACTAGAAAAGCGAAATGGGGAACCTGACATTTTGGAAAGATTTCTGAGAACTAGAGCAGAAAGGAAAAGTGCTCTGAGAAGGGCTGGCTCTCACGGCAGAGTGGATAGTGGGTAAGGAGTGCAGACACAGAACAGACCTCCAGAGTACCTCACTTCCAAAAAATTCCTGGGACTTGAGATTTGACCATAAAGATGTCCCGCGGCTGTTGTCTTCACAGAAGCAGTTCACCAGGCCTTTTTGCTGTAGAACCTCTGGGTAGGTTTAAGTCACCCAAGTTTTAAGTTAGCAGCTAATTGCAAATTGCTTTCACAACCCAGGGACCTAAGCAGCATGCAGGGCTGAGCATGAGGACTTAGATGCAAACTCTACCATTAACTGAAGGAAGCCTTAGGTGGTACTGTGGTAGGGAGCTGCGCTGCCAACTCAATGATACACAGTTTGAATCCACCCACTGCTCCGTGGGAGAAAGATGGGCAATTTCCTCCTGTGCCATTGTACTGCCTCTGAAAATTTGTTTGGGGGGTCAGCTGTGGGTCAGTTCTGACTCCATGGTCCATAATAACAACAACTTAAAAAGTGGAAGATCGGTGGTGCCGATCAAAGCATATTCCTCTGCTAAGTAAGAGGCCGCCCACCAGTCCACCAGTTTCTGTTCAAATCCCCTAATGACGTTGGGGGAGAAAGTTGGACAGTCTCCTGCCATAAAGATTTACAGCCTCAGAAACCCAATAGAGGATGGGGAAGAATTAGAACTGATTCAGCAGCAGTGGGTTTGGGTTTGTTGAATGTACAACGTGAAAGCTGCACTAGACAAACTCTAGCATTCGTCTGAGACCCGACATGCCCTGGTTTTGATACTCTTACACTGTCATTGTTATTCATCGGAGGATTCCATACACATGACTTTCAAGGTGAAAGAAAAGAGTGATGCCCATAGAGCTGAATTCCATTGTGAATGGAAGACCACTGGGCTTGAGTTTCAGTCCTGACTCAACTGCTGAACAGCTCTGTTGTTCTGCTAAGTCAGGGACTCTGCCTGGACACTACGTATTGAGGTGCTTGAACTCGTCTCTGGGTGTCCCCCAGCTCCGAGTCCCACTCTGACCAGCTTCAGTGAGGGTGACTACAGACATTCCACAGGAATTAGGCGTGGGGAGTGGGAGTCTGGGGGGAGTGCCTGCACATTGAGTCCTTAGGGTTATTTCAATAGTGTGTTATATGTTACACTGACTGAAAGGTTAGTGGTTCAAGTTCCCCAGTTGCTCTAAGATAGAAAGAGGAGTAATCTCCCATAAAGGTTTATAACCTTGGGAACCCAATGAAGGGTCACCACAAGTTGGAATAAACTTGATGGCACTGAGATTTTGTTTCCTTAAAATTTTACTAAGAGTGAACTAAAAGTGATGCATTTCACTGGCCCTCCTATGTTGTTGTGTACCAGCAAATTGGAACCAACCTACTGCTGACCTTCTAACAAGCTGCCAGAAGCAGAATTCACATAGGAGGAAAATGCCCAGCACTTCCCTGTGGTGCAGCTGGAGGATTTGAACCACGTGATTTCAGGTTGGCAGCACAACTCCTTACCCCTAAGCCACCAGAGCTCCCTCATAGTCAAAGGTCTAAAATGGGGTTTATGCAATTATGTCAAGTCCATGTACCTTTCTCTCTTTTTAGCCATTTACGAAGCATTTGCTGGCTCTTGTTTGCCACACAGCTGCACGTCTATGCTGAGACAGAGACGGCTGCCTAGGTTGTAGAAGATTGCTGCTGCTGTTGTTGTTACCTGTATAGAGTCAACCTTCCAGTTATGAGAAGCCACACGCACAACGGAACACCTCCTGATCCCGTACCACCCCCACAATCTGCTGTAGATCAGACCATTGGGATCTAGTATAAGGCTAGTACATGGCTACTTTTCTTACCCCGAGACCACCAGGAAGCTTTGGTAAGAAACTGCACTCTAATCCCAAAGGCACACAGTTCAAGTCCACCAAGGGCTCCTTGGGAAAAGGTTAGGCAGTCTCCTCTCATGTGATTAACTGCCTCTGAAAACCTGCTGGAGGGTCAGTGATGGGTTGGTTCTGACTTGATGGTACCCAACAATAACAACAACAACAACAACATTGCGTGGCTGATTTTTAAAGAGCTAATTACCAGGCTTTTCTTATCTTTCCAGTGCATCTCTTTCTGGAGATTCCACTGTAAGTTGTTTAGCATCTGAGTAACACCCAAGGCTCCAGGGATTGATGTGGTATGGTTCTACCTGAGGTCCACTGGCTAGAAATCGAACCCTGGTCTCCTGTGTAGATGGGGAGAAATCCCCAATGAACCATCACTGAGGATTCCAGGGAAGCCCTACTGACTACCCTATTTGAATTCAGAACAATCTTGAGTCTCAAAGATTTGGGAAGAAGACACATTTGGGGAGGAACTTCTGGGATGCTTTTGAAATCAGACGGTCTTTGCGAATCAGCTAAGGAAATGTGGATGTGAGTGCACACACATACCTAGGACTGCCATGAACAACCGACAGATGCACACCTAGCTCAGGTTGCAAATGTGCATTGAAAGAGAACTGTGTGTATTTCATATCAGGAACAGCTGCATCTGCCTGGAGGAAGGGACAAATAATCTCCTTAAGAAAACCTTGAGCTCCTTTCAGGCTAATGGTGCCCCATCTCTCCTGTGAGAGAGAGAAAGAGAGGCGGGAGAGGGAGAGAGATTTAGCTTGTATTACAGTTTTTCCTAGGGACAGTGTAATGCCTTCTCTCAATAAGCAACTTATCTCTATTCCCCCCCCCCTTTTTTTAAGAAAAAACTTGTCAAATTGAATAGCCTTCTAGGAGAAAAGTTGTGAGTGGCAGAGAAGAGCCATGCACTGTAATCATTTCACATTTGCAGGTCAATTTACAGTTCTTCAAAGCACTCTTGAAAGTATTGTGCATTTAATCCTCACAATCCTGACACAAACCCTGCTATCTCTACTTTACATCTAAAGGAACAGATTTAGAATCAGTGACCTGTGTGAGTGTGAGGGTTAGAATGGAGCCCGGGGCTTTGGGTTCCTAATACCATTCCTTTTGGATTGGTTAAAAATATGTTTTGTGTATGTGTCTTTTCCCTTTCTAAACATTGCAAATCTTGTGAAAAATTTAAAAAAATTAAGGGGTGAGTTTGACAATGCATGCAATTCTAGTGTTAGGGCTTATTTTTTGGGAAGCCTTGTCTTTTTCTTTAGCCCTTTTTACTCCAGTAGGGAGCTTTAGGAGTGCAGTCTGTAGCGAGGTGCACTGCTAATCCAAAGGTCGAACTTTTCTGTAAGTAAGAATCCATTAGCCGCTCCTCAGGAGAAAATTGCACAAACTCCTCTTGTGCAATTTGTGTTGTTGTTGTTGACAGCCTCCGAGTCGAGCACGTACAATTTACTGAGAAATCCTTGGTGAGTTGGAACCTACTTGGTGGCATTGGGTTTGAGTGAGCTTTTCTCCGGTAGCCTACCATCATCAATCAAGAAGACATTTAAGGGAATTTGTTATTAAAGTTTGGAGATAAAAACTGACATCCTAAAGGTGGATTTTACTCTTCAGCCTCAAAGTCTTGGATTTTCCAGTTTTGTCTTACTAGCTGAGGGTGACTGTCTATGACTTCTTATTGCTGGAAAGAATCTTGATGGACGTGTCATTTTGTTCCTATCTTCAGGATGGGCAGTGTTCTACTTTTCCAGGACGGAGACTTAGGCTTCCCTATCTCAGAGTATCTGGAAACTGGAAGATCTCTGGTAAGTCCTTCACTAGCTGTGTTGGCTTGGGCAAGTCATACCCCTCTCTGAGTCTTAGTTTGCTGGTTTATAAAACGAAGGTTTTGAGAGATAATCACTAAGACCCTTCCTTCCAGCTTTGGAGTTCTAACAACATTCCACTCTTTCCACCTGGGATCTATTATCCTGGTTTCAAAGACCCTTCTTCCTTTCCAAAGAGCTATGCATGCTAGAGAGGTGTGTTAGGTGTAGAGTTGCTAAGACTAATGGTTCAGGTTCACTAGTGGCTTCCTAGTAGAAGGATGGGCAATTTCCTCCAGCAAAGATTTAACACCTTAGAACATGGATGGAGGGTTGCTCTGAGTCAGACTTGACTTGGTTTGAATTTTTCGTTCTTTATGGCCAGGTTCTTCTCCTTTATTGTGTTTCCTCTGGTGGTTGTGGGGTGGGGGATCATGATGGATTTCTTAGCAACTTCTTCCTTACCTATAAGGAGCTTACCTCATGGCAGAAAGGTGAAGTTGGCTAACATTAAGATTTACAGCCTCAGAAACATGATGCGTCCATTCCACTCCGTCCTGTAGAGTTTTTATGAGCTGGACTCAACTCGATGGTAGTGGTTTGGGTTCCATTTTTGTAATCTTGTTTAATCCTGCTTGTCCCCTGTACAATTTCCTTTCTGTCTTCATATGAAATTTCTGTCCTGGCTAAGCCAGACATTCTGTTCCCTACTCCCTGCTCTCATCTCCCCACGTCTCAGTACTTTAATATAATCCACCCTGTGACCCCTTGCCAGCCCTTCCATTTCACTCCAGTATCTCTTCTTATCTGAAGCTCTAGCCTGTCCTTACTGCTCTCCATGTGCTGGATTTGCCAGTTAGTTTCTTTATCTTTCCAAGTAAATTGCAAGCTCTTGACTCCGATACCATGTGACTTTTTCTTCTGCGTCTCCACAGCACTGTGTAGTTAATCTGGGTTTATTGATCAGTGGAGATGCTCAACGTATTCACCCCCTCAGCCCCTTCCGAAGCGGCTGCCATTCAGTAAAGTCCTCAGAATTGAGATTTTGCATGTTTTCCTAAAAAGTGTCTGGACACCCTGACAGTGACCCCGATCCCACTCCACACACTTTCTTCAGATTACAGCAGCAATGAGAGTTTATTTCCTCCTCTGGCTGGGGAATCTCCGTGACTGTAAACCATGAGGGGTCACTGTTGGGAAGAGAATGGTAGTGCAGGCTGAGAAACATTATTCTAAAGACCCTCCCTGCAAAGCTCAAATACATCCAGCTGCAATTTAAGTTCATTTTCTCTGAAGCTGTCCCTCATATGGAAAGGAACGGCTCCACGGCTTGCTGCTTCCTCTCTTCACTTAAATGGCTAAAATGATGCTTTTTCTGACCATTGAGCTCTTTTAAGTTTACTATCTTTTTTGCTTTCAAATGTCCTTTGAGCCGAGTAGGTGGATTTTGATGAGATTTACTGCTGAGCTTCAAAAAGCTCTAAGATACACCTTGAATTCCATCGCGCCTTCACCAGCACATAGAAACAAAATGGCCACCACCAATGGCACCAAACAAAGAAACCAAACCCACTGCCTGAGAATCAACGCCTGACTTCTGTCAACCCACCACCCGTTTCCAAGGCGGTAAATAGTAACAAGAGGGGAATGCTTCGTTTCTCTTTGTCTTATGGAGGGCCTGATGGATTCATAATGCCAAGCGTGAGGTTCGGGGCCCAAACTCCTAACACTCTTTGTATGCCAGGCGTTCTTCAGGTTACAAATGAGACCCATTTTTAAGAGTACGGAAGTTGAATTTTTAGGTAAAACAGAGCATGCTCCTAGATAGTCTTACTTTGGTTCAAGAAAGGAACCTGGTGGCACAGGGCCTATGGATTGAGCAGCTTGGGTAGATCTGAAGAGGCTGGTGGTTCAAATCTACCACATGATCTTTGGGAAGAAGAGGGACGTTTCCTCTTATGAATATTTTAAACCTTGGAAACCTGAGGGAGAGCTACTATGAGTCTGACACAACTTAACAGCATTTGGTTTCATGCAAGAAAGGAGCTCTGGTGTCACAATGGTGAAGCACTTGTCTGATAACCAAAAGGTCGGCAGTTCCAATCCACCAACCATTCTGTAAGACAAAGATGTGGCATTCTGTCTCTGGGACTATCTCTTCTGTCCTATATCGGGGGGCTGAATCAGAATTCACTGAATCACGATGGATTTTTTTCATTGCAGCACAAGAGAATGCTTGACATTTTCTCAATGATTTGAAAGATGCGTGTGCATCAGGTTAAGGTGATTGTAATGAAGAATGTTTCTGGTTTAATCATTTCAAAGTGAGGGTAAATTTATGTAACAATAAAAGGCATGCAAAAGTTATCTGTAAGTTGATATCAATAACCAGAAGAATACCTGTATTGCAAAATTCAAGTTACATATTATATATATTATATCTTATATCATCTTATATCTTATATCTTATATAAGTTACATATCATATATATATTTTATATATTATAATAGGGTACATTCATGGGCCATAGTCCATCGAGGACACTGTAAAAAAAAAATCACACGCCTCCTCTGAAGAGTTACAGAACACTGATTAGAATGCACAGCAAATGGATCAGTTAAGTTTGTGAGCATTTTGAAAAAAATCTTGGGTAATATGAGCATATTTTTATCACCAGTGTTTAATAGAAGTCATTTCTATGTTTGGGCCCAGGGCTTTGATGCGTGTTCCGTGCAAGCCAAAGAAGTTAATAACCAGTAATAAAAGGAAATAGAGCCAAGGAAAATGTAAACTGTGTATCCCTAGGGAACGTGGAAGTGGCAGAAGGGACATTCTTCGGGACATGCAGGAGGGACTATGTCAGCAGCACCATTACCACTCGTTACAAGTCTCATCCATTCCAGCTCTTCCCAGGAACATAGAAAGACGGGACACCGAAAGCCAGGGTGCATCCTGTGCAGTTCTCGTTCCATATACTTATTTCTATGATCAATTTATTCCCTTTGCTTCATACTTAGTAGGAACCATAGTTAAAGAACCCCCAGGTAGATTAGAGGGGGAGTTTAGAGAAGGAAGATACTTTATGACACTTCTCCTTGATAATAAAGATTTCTGTTCCTTTGATCCCATCCTCTCCTCTCGTCTCTTCTTTCCCTCCTTCCTCCCTTTCTTCATTCCTTCCTTGCTTCTTTCCCCCCTCTCTCCCTCTCTTTCTCTTATAAGGCACTCAGACACACACTGATGCTTAATTATCTGCCATGAACATCCCGAAGAATCCCATCTTTGATCATCATGGGTGGTCAGAAGATGGGTGAAAGTCTATTAGTCCTATCAGAAACCACCCTCAAGAGTAAGAAAGCTTTCTTTTTTTTTTTTTTAAATCTCAGTAATGGAGTCAGAACAAAGGGTTGAGGACTATTATCCCAAGCTTATACAGGGACTGGATGTTGTTGTTGTTAAGTGTCATCGAGTAGGAGATGACTCATAGTAACCCTATAAACGAAAGACCTGAACACTTGTATAACTTGCATCATTTCTCCATGTTCATAGAGTTTCTAGAGGCAAGCCATTTCAGAAGTGGATGCCACTCCTGCTTCCAAGCTTGTTTTAATCGGGAAGCTCCACCAAACACTGTCTACCATGGGTAACCATTATTGCATTTGACACATCAGTGTCACAGTGTTCAGCATCACAGCAACCACGAGTTACCTCTGTTCAGCAAATGGACAGACTGGTGCTATACCAATTAGAAGAATGTTTGAGAAAAAACAGCTTAAACCAGGCCTGAGGGCTGCAGATTAAAATCATCCACTTTTGGCTTGGTGGAATAACTTTCTATCCACTAGGCCAATGTAGCTCTATGTTGTAATTGTTATTGTTGTTAAGTGTGGTAGCTCTATGTTGTAATTGTTATTGTTGTTAAGTGTGGTTGAGCTGTAGACGACTCATAGTTACCATATGGGATCAGACAGACTTTTAAATCTAGGAAAAGGAGAATTGACATTAGCCCTATCACACATACTCCTAGTGTCTTAAATTATTAAAAATGTGGTATTTATCTGACCTGTGGATTTTGAATTTTCCAGTCCCTGGAGCTTTTGTGAGTCAGAAGAAGCCATCAGCCCGAGGTCTGATCCACAGTCTTGGATTTACCAGCCTCTGCAATTCCATGATCCATTTCCTTGAGATAAAGCTCTATGCATATAAGCTTTATTGGTTTTGCTTTTATAGAGGATCAAGGTGGGAAACGAGCCTCTGGGTGACTGTACATCAGATTCTTTTCTACGATTTTGTCAGAATAAGACATACAAGGAAGTTGGTGCGTTGGTTTTAATTTCACTAGCCAAAGTGATGAAAGAAAGAGATGCACTCAGGGCTTTAGAGTCAGAGCCAGACATTGCACAAAAGACCTGAAAATTGCTGTTGTGCCTGGAAAGAAAACCGTATTTTTTGTAGTAATGGAGATAATATTGCTGAAAAGCAAAGCCTAAATCATAGTGTAAGAGTGGTTGAATTACAATGCCAATTGAATTCTCAAACTTGAAGCATCTGGAGTTCAAGCATTGCCTGGGAAGAGATGGGATCCTAAAACTTGGGATAGAGACACATGGCAGAAATATTAGGGAAATGAGAACATGGGATCCTTAAATTCCATAGGAAGACTTCTGCAAACACCACCCGCCATCCTATCTTAAGAGATTACTCCATATTTGTCTTCTGAGTCACTTTCCTGTCCACCTTCATTTGATGAAATTTGCTTAGTTGTACCCAAAGAGTCTTTGTCTGCGATGGTTTCTGGGACATCACCCGAGGCAGACACTTTATAGAACACTGCAGAGTCTTCCCAGAACCCACTTCCATTAGCTATTTTTGTTCCCTAACTTGTAGCTAGACCTAAATCTCAGTGAGATCCAGGAAGTACAAAGGTTAACCTAGAGGTAAACTACATGCCAACCAGGTTTGGTTGGCTGGTTTTGAGTCATAGCAATCCTCATGACTCTTTCTAAGGCTGTAAATTTTTATGAGAGGAGACTGTTCCTCTTTCTTGGAGAGGTTGGTGGTTTTGAACTGCCTTTTGTTAGGAGTTCTACAAATTATGCATCTTGATACCAGGGCTTCTACACTACAATACACAGGATATGGCCTAGCCAAATTGACATATATTTTGAGGGGACTCAGTTCAAATTATTAATGGAATCTTAGCTCAGGTTTGTCTCACATTGGATCTGGTAGGTCTCTGCACCCATTGTCTAAGAATATCTTCAGTTTCAGAATGTATAATTGGGATGGTTATATTAAAAAACCAAAAGTACATCCACATTGGATCCTTGATATGTGGTTGAGTACCGTCAAGTCAGAACCTACTTGTAACTGACCCTCCAGTGGATTTTCAGAGGCTATTAACTGCATGAGAGGCAATTGCCTATATTTATCCCACAGAGCCACTGGTGGATTAGAACCAGATGCCTTTCGGTTGGCAGCACAATTCCTTTCCGTTAAGCTACCAGAGTTCCCTTGACTGGTGGAGTAAGGGTTATTACTTTTGAAAAAGCAAGCAGAAACCATTAGAATGGTTCAATATCATGTCTTAGGAAAACAGTAAATCAAAACCACTAGATAATTCCCGGAAGGACTACAGAGAGATTAATGCCATCAACAAGGACTTGAAGGTTGTAAGCATGGTGATTTCCACCACGTCCTCATTCAGCTTGCTTTTCGTTCTGTGCAAAACCCAGATGGATCTTGGAGAATGACAGTGGATTATTATAAACTCAACCAGGTGGTGACTTCAATTGCAGCTGTTTATTCCAGATGTGATTTCCCTGTGTTAGCAAATGAATGCATTTCCTGGTATTTGGGATGTGGCTTTTGAGTTGGCCAGTGTCCTTTTCTTGATTTGTGTTTTGTAGGATAGTAGATGAAGTTTACCTTCAGCTGGCAAGGTCAGTAATACAGTACCACTCCCCTACTACGTAAGTCTTTCAACTCTCTAGATCTATGTCACAATTATGTGTAAAGGGCCCTTCATCACCTTCCTCTTCCACAGATAGCATGCTGGCCCATTACACAGATGACACTATGCTAATTCTACCTACAAAGGACAAACTATCGGTGGTTCTAGACTTATAGTTCAGACATTTGTGTGTTGTTGTTATGTGCCATCGAGTCGTTTGCTACTCACAGCGACCCTATGTACAAGAGCCCTAAACGCCGTTCTATCCTGTGCCAACCTCACTCTCTCAAACCCATTCATTCCCACCACTCCACTCACAGAACTGATCCATCTCATTGAAGGTCTTTATCTCCTGCACCATCCCTCCATTCTCCCAATCATGATGTCCCTCTCCAGGGACCAGTTCCTCCTTGCAACATGCCCAAAGTATGTCAGAAGAAGCTTCAGAATCCTTGACTCCAGGGAACATTCTGGCTTCACCCTCTCCAGGACAAACCTGTTTGTTCTATTCCATTCTCTTCTCCAGCACCACAACTCAAAGGCATTAAATCTCTTTCTATCATCCCTATTCACTGTCCAACTCTCTGATGCATAGCACATAATTGCAAAGACTACAGCCTGGATTAGGCTCACCTTAGTCTCCAGCCTGACATTGTTGCTCTTCAGTACTCTTGAGAGGTCCCCCCCCACCAGCTGACTTTCCTAATGCAATTCATCTCCTGATTTCCTGGCTGCTGTTACAAAGAGTGTTGACTGTGGAAGGTGGGAAATTAACCCAACAGAAATTGAGGTGCCTTCCACCTCAGTGAAATTTCTAGTAGTTCAGTAGGCATTTTAAATTATCCCTTTTAGAAGGATAAGTCATTGCATCTGGCCTCTCCCACAACCAAAAAGGAAACACATTACCCTGTGAGCTGCTTTGGATTTGGAAGGCAAGGCATCTGTCAGTTGAATGTGCTACTCTGGTACATGTATGAAGGTACCTAAAAGTATCTAATTTTGACAGTTTGGAATCTTTGCAATTTTTTACTGATGAATTATAAAATCTTAGCACTTTGGAGGAAAATCATATGCCATTCTGCATGTGAATCTACTTTTGAGAAACAGCTGTTAGTTGCTACTGAGTCTTAATAAAGACTGAATGCTTTATCACAGGTCACCAAGTCTTCATGCGACTTAAGATGCCCATCATGCAAATATTGGGGCTTGTCTTACTCACAAAGTCACAAATTTGGATGTACACAGGAGCACTCCATCATTAAATTCAAGTGGTACATACAAGCTTGGACGTGACCGGGGCCTGAAGGTAGAATGAATTGAATGAGGAAATCTCTGTAGTCTTCAATATCTCCCCTCTCCTAGTCTGCAGCTATGGCCTTACTGAGGGTTCCTCCTTATGATTGTGTCTGGCTTAGAGATGGACCTGTGTGATAAGCAGGCTCTACTAAAAAGGAGGTGTCTGTATCACGGAAGCTTCTTTCTGGGGTTTCCCTGAAGGGCACTGGTGATGGGAAATCTTCCCAGTGAGCAGAACTGCATACATGCAGTGCACCTGGTTGTTCACTAAACCTGGAAGTAGAAATGGCCAGATGTGCAATTATAAACTGATTGATGGGCTGTGGCCAATGGTCTGGCTGGATGGTCAGGGACTTGAGAGGCACATGACTGGAAAATTGGTGACAAGCAGCTATGAGGAAGAGACATATGGACAGGCCTTTCTGAATGGGCCAAAGAAGTGAAAATATACATGTGAATAATCACCCAGAATTACTTCAGTAGAAAAAAAAACCACAACCCAACATATACACACAAAACCAAACAACTCATTGCCATCAAGTTGGAAGTACTCAGTTTCTGAGACTGTGAATCACATGGGATTCACATGAGGTTCATCTTTCTTGTACAGAGTAGTTGGTGGATTTGAACTTACAAAGAGCAAGCAGCACAGCCTTTGGGTTAGTGGTGCACTTCCCTGGTCTAGGCCACCGGAACTCTGGACTTTAGCAGAGCAGGATCTTAACACTCACGTGGATAGGACACATGCTGTGGAAACCAGGCATCCTCTTTCTTCAGCCTGCCTTGCCATTGCTTAGCGGGCTCATCAACAAAAGGCCGTCGAGCCAGCAATGCAAGTTACTCATGAGCTTAGAAACTTGGACTACAGGGCTACAGCCACCCTGAGTGCCCAACCAGCCAGCAGGAGAGACCAACAATGACTCTTGACATGGCACCGTTCCCCGAGGCAATCAGTCAGCAACCTGGTGGCTGGTCAGTCATATTGGGAGTGCTTCACATTGTCACGGAAAAGGCAACATTTGTTCTTACTTGAATAGACACTTATTCTAGGTATTGAGTCCCTTCCATTCACACAGTGCTTCTGTCAAAATTACTGTCTGTGGACTTACAGAATGCTTTATTCACTATCATAAACTCTTGGTTCTAAATACTCATTTCACAACACATAAAGTGTGGCAATGGTTCCAGGCTCACGAAATTCCCTGGTCTTACCATATTTCCCATTGTCCTAAAATAGCTTACATGACAGACCAATGGACTAGCCTTCTAAAGACACAATTAAACCATTGTACACCAGTGTTCATAGCAGTGTTATTCACCATCACAAGAACATGGAAACAGCCCAGAAGTCCAGCCACAATCGAATAGATTGAGAAATTATGGTACCTCCAACACAATGGAATACTATGTAACACGCATGAGCAATGATTTTGTAAATTACTACGTAACTTGGGAGGGCCTGGAGAGCATTATACTGAGTGAACTAACTCAATCACATAATGGCAAATACTGTATAAAGCCATTATTGTAGAATGTGTATGATGATCCAAGGTGGGGGGGAACGTGGAAGCAGAGGGGTGAGGATGGGTCAGGAGGAAGGCTGTTAATCATAAGGTTGCACAATTTGACGGGTAGGGGGGATGGTGAAGGAAATGCAAAAGATCCAGTGAGAGAAACAATGTATTAGAACTTTGTAAATCAGTAAATTTAAAAAATCACTATCTGTGGATTTATATAAGACTTTGTTCACTATCATAAACTCTTACACAGCATTTTCTTGGATCAAAATACTCACTTCTCAGCACATGAAGAGTGGCACTGGCTCCAGGCTCATGAATTTCACTGTTCTTAACAATATTTCCCATTATCCTAAAATAGCTTGCATGAAAGAACAATGGAATAGCCTACTAAAGACACAGTTATGGTGCTAGCTAGGTGATAATATTTTACAAGGTTGATGAAATGTTCATTAGGGAACTTTAAATGCTCTAAATCAGCATCTACTCTGGGGTGCTGGTTCTTTCGTAGCCAAGGATTAGTAGATCAGGAATCAAGGTCTGGGAATTGGATTGATATCATTCCCTATTGCCCCAATGACCTCTAAACAAAATTTTTGCATTCTGCCCCCATGAACCAGAGCTATTTGAGTGTAAAGGTCTTAGTTCCCAAGAGGAGAATATACCTACTTTGAGACACAACATGGTCTCATTGAACTGGAAATTAAGCATATCACTTGACCATTTAGGGATGGATCAATACGTAAAGAGAAAAGTTACCAAACTGGCTGATATGATTGACCTTACTATGATGGAGAAGTCAGATTGCTTTTTCATTAGGGAGGTAAAAATTGTCTATAGAATACAGGGCATCCCTTAGGGAATCTATTAATATTGCCATGCCCTGTGATTAAAATAAATGGAAAATGACAGCAAACAATACCAATGACCACTGAAGGCCTAGACCTTTCAAGAACGAAAATTTGGGCTATTCTATGATTCTATGAGGCAGAGAACTATATTCAGTTGAGGTGCTTGCTGAAGGTAGAAGGAATATGGAATGGATGGTGGAAGAGGGTAGTTCTAAATATCCGTTTCAATAATGTATCCAATTGCAGAAAGATCTGCAATTGTTATAAGTATTTCTTGTGTATTTACATATATATATGTATATATATATGTATATATATATGTATATATATATATGTATATATATACACATATATGTGTGTGTGCATATTATCTAGATCTAAATTTCAATTATTTTTGCTTTCCCCCATTTTCCCCATCCTTTGTAAAATATAAAGTGTAAACAGGGCCAGTATATATATCTGGTAATATGTGTGAGCTGTATCATATTAGATGCAAGTATAGCTTTGTAATTGTATTTATTTAGAGATCACATATGGCTTAAAGATATGCATATATTGTCAAGTTGACAAAAGGTGGGTTGTGATTATTAAGTTTGTATATAGACTTGGCTGAGCCATGACTCTCAGTGGTTTGTGACTTACGTAATGATGTCTTTTGACAATCATGTAATGGTGCCATTTGATTGTTGTTACTAGTGATATAATCAGTCTCATGATATAATCTGATGTAATAAACTGATCAGTCACAGAGAGTCTTTCTTTAGGGATATGGCCTCCATCCAATACATACATAAATGCTCTGTATTTGTGCTAGGGACCTTTCTCTCAGTTTGAAAATGAGAAAATTCTAAAATTCAGATGAATCCACTGACGTGCCCGAAAATACCTCACAGGTGTCAGCCCTTGTACCAGAAACTGCTTCCTAATGGCACGTGCAGCTCTAAGGTAGACACACAGGCTCGTGGTATTTGCTGTGACCCAGTGAGGGCTCCAGAGGAACCTCCTAGGGTGGTAGAAAGAACCAAGACCAGATTCTTTTTCTGGTTCTGCCACATCCATAGCCAAGGCAGTCACTGACTGGCTCCTCAGCTTGGGGTCTCTGTCATCTCACTGAGAATGTCGACGGGTTGAGTAATCAATCACATCATGTCTGGCTCCATCATGTCAGGGATGAGAAAGAGAGAAAGCAACACTGTTCCAGCATCTGTCTGGGTTATCCTAACATTCTCCACCTTCATCCTGACAACAATACTTTGAAATGAATAGTTCCCATTTAATAGAGGAGAACATAGATCTCAAAGTGTTAAGTAACTTGCTTGGTGCATGAGGTTTAGGAAGTGGCAGAAACTAGGTTCTAACCCAAGCCTTTGCTCTTTCCATCATGCACTGCAGCCTCCAAAGAAATCATGACCATGTGATGTGGTGCTTTCTCAAAAAGTTGCAAACAGAGATACCATTTGACCCAGCAATTCCACTACTGGGAATATACCAAAAAGAGACCATAACTGCCACCCAAGCAGATATATGCACACCCATGTTTATCAGGGCTTTGTTCACAATAGCAAGGAGTTGCAAACAACCTAAGTGCCCATCAACAAACGAATGGATAGAGAAGCTGTGGTATATTCACACAATGGAATACTATGCTGCATTGAAAAACAAGGAACTTGTGCAATATTATTCAAAATGGTGACCCTGGAGGACATTATGCTGAGTGAAATATCTCAGTCACAAAAGGACAAATTCTGCATAGTGCCACTCTTGTAAAACAGGACTGACATCGAGGTTGGGAGGAGACTGAGAAAGATGGGATAAATAATGTATACTGCATTGAAACAGATGAGGAAAGAACTATTTAAAAGGGATATGTGATTAAGTAATTTTTTCATGACAGGAGTCCAGAACGAAGGCTGCATAGTGGAGTGGACTTGGGGGGAGGGGGAAAGGGGGGACAGGGAGAAAATTGTATAACAATGAAAGAATTTTTCTTTTACTTTTCAAAGAGAAGAGCAAATTGGGGGGAGGGAGTAAGGGTGGGCAGGGAGCAGATTGCAACAATGAATGAATGGAAATCCTCAGTCTCTGTAAACTTTCATTAAAATGAATAATAATTAAAAAAATAGAAATAACGACCATGGTAGCTGATTGGATGTTTCAAAAAGCTATTCTAAAGTGAGAAGAAACCGTTGACAATTTGACTTATGTATCCAAAGTCTGGAGCTGTGGGGACAGGGAATCTATTGAGGCAGAGAGGATTAGGATGATTAGGATTTTCCTGACAATTATAGTAAATCAAGATCCAGCTCCTGATCTGACCTCCTAAATATTTTGTTTTTAGTGTTCTAGATTTATATTGAATAACTATTTACTGAGCACCAATGGTCAGATGCAATGCTTAAGAGCTGATGTAGAAGGCGTGACAGAGAAACAAATCAGTAGATGTGACAAGGACTCTCAGAGGGAAAATATAGAGGAACAGAAGGCTTAGTGTCTTAAAGGAGCTTAGGGAGCCAGGGTAGCTGGAGATACAGGAAACGTCTACAACCATGCACAGGATGGAGCCGGAGGGCCATGTACCTTGCACACCTGGAAGAACACGGTGCTTTGAGCTTCTCAGAGGTCTTTGACCAAATTCTACCTCCCCTATGTCCTAGTTGGGCTTGTCTCACACTTGGCCAAGAATATATTCCTCGTACTGCCTTTGCCTTCTTTTCTTTCCACCCCAATCAAGTCCTACTAGATCTTCAAACACCAGTTGCAATCACAACACAACACAATTTGATGAGCACTTATTGAGGACTTCATCCATGCAAGGCATTGTGTAGCTAGCCAGATACACTCACCGGGAGAGTTGAGGACATTAAGGTGGTTAAAACATCTTCTTCACTCAACACTCAAGGGAAAGACAGAAATATTAACAAGCAAAACTCTCAGCCCAAGGTTGATTACACTAGCTATGGGAATCACTAATTGAACACGTGCAAAATTCAAGACTCTGTCCCAGGAACTTTAGATGCATCCTTGCCAGTCCTCACAATAGCCAACTGTATTCAAAGATGTCCTGTCTGGTAATCAATATCGAGGTTAAATTTTAGATTTTACAAATTCTGTGTTTTGGAGAAAATGACTTGTTTTTTCTATCTGCAAAATGGGTAACAAAATCATCTTCATTGGATGCATGTGAGGATTAAGTGATCAGATGCACCAAAAGGTCTATTATTGAGTGACTACTTGACACAAAGTGGCCAGGAGAGTTCTTAACAAGAGATGCCAGGAGTAGTGGGTCTGCCTATGAAGAAAGTGATCAGGGATAGTCTAGGCAATGAGCCATGGAGGAGGGTAGCAAGGAGCACTGGTAGTGTACTAGTAAGTGTCTGGATGGTAACTGAGAGATTGGTGGTTCAAAACCACCTGGTGGGTTTTCAGGAGAAGACCTAGCAATTTGCTTCTGTAAGGATTAGCACCCAAAACCCTCATGGGGCAGTTCTACTCTGTTCCATGGAGACACCATGAGTTGAAATCAACCTGATGGCACTTAATAACCATACAGGCAGCAAGTATCATTGGAGCAGGGTCTCCAGGGCCAGGACAGAGTCAGCAAGAGGTAGAAAATGGTGATCAGAGAGGGATTATGATTTCTGCTGGAACAAAATGATGTTGATTCACAAATGTGGAATGTCTCGTCTGGGTTATCTAGCCTCAACCTCAATAGTAGAATTGGAAAGACTTTCTTGCTATTTTTCTTCTTGTTTATTTTATATCTTCCTCAGACTGAGTAACGCGTTACTATTTTCACCAGCTTGACAAGTGGAGACCCCAGAGTCCTATCCCCTTAGTGTCTGGTGCCTTAGCTGCACAGCTTACTACAGATCATCTATTAAGCCCTGATAAGGCACATGGATCTTTCCTAACTTCAACCTGGAAAAAAACCCACAAACCAAGTTTTTGTCCCTTTTTTTTGTGTGTGTGCTATTAGTGGTCAAAGAAAGAAGACCTGACAGAGTGCGAAAATTATCAAACAATTAATATCACATGCAAGCAAAATTCTGCTGAAAATTATCCAAAAATGACTGGAACAGCACATCAACAGAGCTGCCAGATGTGCAGGCTGGATATAGAAGAGGTCGTGGTACTAGGGAATATTATAGCTAGTGTTACATGGATCTTGGCAGAAAGCAGAGAGTACCAGAGGAATGTCCACCTGTGTTTCACTGACTATGCAAATGCTTTTGACTGTGTGGATCACAACAACCTGGGTAACTCTGAGAAGAATGGGAATCCAGAACATTTAATTGTGCTAATACGAAACCTATACTTGGACCAAGAGGCAGTAGTCAGAACAGAGCAAAGAAACATTGCATGATTTAAAATAGGGAAGGGTGTACACCAGGGATGTGTCCTATCTCTATTCCTTTTTAAACTATATGTGGAACACATCCTCCAGGAGTCTAGGCGCTATGAGAAGGAATGTGGCATCAGCATTGGAGGAAGACTTACCAACAACCTACATTATGCAGATGACACAACCCTGCTTGTTGAAACTGAGGAGGACCTGAAGCACTCGCTGCAGAAAGTCAAGGACTCCAGCCTTCAATATGGATTGAAACTCAACATGAAGAAAACAAGGATTCTCACTACTGGGCCGATTGGCAGCATCATGATAGATGGAGAAGAGATTGAGATTGTTAAAAGTTTCATGTTGCTTGGCTCCACAATCAACAGTCTTGGTACCAGCAGCTAGGAAATCAAAAGATGAATTGTTTTGGGAAAGTCTGCTGTCAGGAACATCTCCAGAGTACTGAAGAGCAATGATGTCAGTCTGGTGACTAAGCTACACCTGCTAGAGACCATGGTCTCCACAATTATGTGCTATGCATCAGAAAGCTGGGTAATAACTAAGGATGAAAGAAGGAGAATTGATGCCTTTGAGCTGTGGTGTTGAAAAGAGTACTGAATATACCATGGACTGCTAGGAGAACAAACAAGTTTAAGTCCTGGAAAGGATGAAGCCAGGCTGCTCCTTGGAGGCAAGGATTCTGAGGCTCTGTTTGACATACTTTGGGCATGTTGCAAGGAGGGACATTTTGCTTGGGAGGGTGGAAGCACAGTGCAGGAAGGGCAGACCCTAGATGAGATGGATTGATGGATTGACTCAGTGACTGGCTTGATGGGGATAGGTGTGTCATAGACAGTTACTTTGGCTCAGGATAGAGCAGGGTTCAGAGCTGTTGTACATAGGGTCACTGTGAGTCACAAGCGACTCAACGGCACATAACAACAATAATGATGGTCATCACATACTCTGTATTAGAATGTCCAGAGGCTTCCATTGCTCAAGGGGATAGGACATAGCTGCTGGTAATATAAATTTCCAGTGACCTGTGAGCTAGAGAGAATTGGGAAGTCAAACGAGAGGCTATGAACACTAAGCAGGGAAACCAAATGCAAATTTACACACAGCAAACACCACCAGCAAAAAATGCTCTGAAGGGTCAATCAGTATTTGCTGCCAGGGGTTGGAATTGCTTCAATGGAAACCATTCCCTCCCCCGCCTTTCCTTACAATGAATGAATACACGAATAGGATTTGCTGAAGAAAGTCCTAGTAAAACCCCATCAGCTCATTTAAAGAATGATGGAGAACTGGGCTTGTTTCCCGGGAGCCGTCAGTGCAGAATTAACTGTGCTTTGTGCTCTTTCCACTCTGGGCAGTGAATTTTGCAATGATGCCATTAGGGTTGGTATTAGGAGAAGGTCTCCATGGACCTCAGCCTGTAGCAGCCCATACAGAATCCCTGGTGCTATGTTTCATACCAATTTGAATTCTAGAATGATGTGATAAACATATCTATAAATTGCTCACATGTAATATTCTGTATATTATGTAAATACTAACAAAATGATTTTGCAAAATATTTCTATCTTGAATGACAACATTGTCAGTCACATTATTAGTAAGAGGGAGGAAGCCTTTTAAAAATTTCTCCTCTTTCTTTTCCACTAATTGCTATTTCTTCTTTTTTTTAAATAAGTTACTGATATGGGCTCTCAAATACTCATTATCACAATATTGTAGCTAAAGTACCAGAAAACTCAACAGAATCAGTGACTGTAATAGCACTGAGCAGCAATAAAAAACCCCAAACATGTTTGTAACTCAAGTAGATGAAATCATGTGATTTGAAGCATCCCTGTAACTTAGTAATAATGTCGGCTCTGCGTGGAGTGCATTGTTGTTGTTGTTGTGTACTTAAACATCAGAACCAACCCACAGCTGACCCTTCAGTGGGATTCAGAGGCAGTAAATCGCACAGGAAGAGAATGTGTTTCCTTTTTCTGTGGAACAGCTGGTGGATTTGAACCATGTGCCTTTGAGACCGCAGTGTAGCTTCTTGCCTCTCAAAAAGTAAATTAGTACAGTGCTTTAGTCTTGTATGTATGTTGATACTCACAAACTGGGTTCACAGAAATGTTTTTATTATTATAACTACGTTGTTGTTTTTGCTGTGTACCACTGAGTTGGAATCGACCCCTATCTGACTCTCCAGTGGATTTTCAGAGGCAGTAAATAGCACGGGAGGAGAATGTCCATCCCTCTCCCATGGAGCACCGTGTACCTTCACATTGGTAGCCTAGTTCCTTACCCCTAAACCACCAGAGCTCCCTACACTCAACCACAGGAAATAAAAAGGGCAGCATCTGTCCAAAAGCAAAGCTCGGAAAACAGAAAGGGGCAGGAAAGAAGGAAGGATGAAAATGGGAAATACAGGGCAAAAGTGAGATGAATGAATGTTAAGAAACAAAATATTATTAACTGGAAAATGAATGTGCTGTGTAAATTTCCACCCAAATTATCACAAAAAAGGGGAGAAATGTGTGTATTATACATGACAGCTGATGCATTACTTAAAGGAGTGGGGTGTTCGGGTAGTGTCCAGCCCACAGGTGGGTCAGTCATTTTGTCACACATGTCACTCTAACCTGAGTCAGCTGTACAGATCCCAGAGGCCGTTAGAGGAGAGGATGAGAGACCTTGTACACTATGATGTTACTGGAAGAAACATAAGTCCTGCTAATAAGAAGCACTAGCATAGTTTTCATCATTCAAAGGGAAGAATGCTGGCTCTCCTACCACAGTAATGCTGTTGTTTAATGCCGTTGAGTCGTAGACGACTCAGCGACCCTATGAACGAATGGACTAATATATTCCCTTATATTTTCCCAATAATCTACAAGTTAGAAATTGTTACCACTAGGTTTGTTGTCAAGGATGCCTGGTGGTATAACAGTTAATTAAACCCTTGGTCAATAACTAAAAAGTTGGCAGTTCAAACCCACACAGTAGCTACACAAGAGACAGGCCTCCTGCAAAAATTCCATTCTATGGGGCAGTTGTACTTAGTCACGTGGGGGGGCAACAAAAATGCTATTGGAGCTTTACCCCTGATAAGGATGCATTTCTTATTTGCTGATAGACTTTCCTGCAACAACCATGACTATTCATACTGGGGGAAGGGAGAGCCCAAGAGGATTGAATGATTCATTCTGAGATCATATTTAAAACATCTCTTCAGTTTTGAAGGACATAACCAGTAGGATTTCTAGGAACTGAAATCAAGGGGTATATACAGGCATGCCCATTGACCTAAAGAGCTCTGTGTGTCATGGGGCGATCCAATCATGAAAAGGGGCAGAAGCTGCCAGCCCGTGTCCATTGATGGTGAGGTTTTCTAGAGCCCAGAGGGGTTGGGGTGAGTTGCTTGATGCCACCACTGATTTCGAGCACCACCTAGCTTTTTACTTCCTAGCTCAGAACTCTCGCCAGACTCTGGTTTCTGTTTGGGCTGATCCTCAAAGTCATCTCACAGCCACTGGGCTTCCAAACCTCAGGCAGGCTACATCTCAAGACCTGCGAGGCAGCAGCAAGTATGAGACTTAACTGAGAATCTAGGTTTCTTGTTTTTCCCTTACAGAGTCATTAGCTGAGAGATGTTTTGGTTTGGCATCTTTTCAATCACCAGGCATCCAGGTTTTGTGGTTTATAAGCTTTCCTTTCCATCTTTGTTTTCACCTAGGTTCTGTATCCCAATTAGTTCTTTGCTAAGAACTCTTCCCCCAGCTAGTAACTAACAGTAA
>NW_006399826.1:14703896-14713381 GCF_000299155.1 Elephantulus edwardii | reverse complement strand
GCGCGCGCGCGCGCGCGCGCGCTTCCGAGAGAATGCTAGACCTAATGCAGGGGCATGCGAGTGTGGCGATGGGATAGGTTGCTCCAAGTTTAGAACTAATACTAGGGGCTCTGTGAATGGGCAGATAAGGACTGATTTCTCCCGAGGGTTGTGGCCACCCTTAGAGCATTCCACCTCCATCAAATGGAACTGTGGTCTGTTCAGCGGTAGCTAATCTGCAAGGGATATTTTTTAAGTCCACACCCCACCTCCCCTTTGGTTGCCTAGTTCATTTATACCCGGATTCCGTTGCTTGTTAGTGTACTCTGCTGTGCTTCCCTAAGGATACAGCTCTGCAGATGGACGGCATTTTTTATTTTATTTTCTTAATATTATTCTTGGCTTTTTGAAGAGAATATTCTTTTAATGATTATTCCTCCTGGTATTATTTTAGTTTCCAATTACAATGTGGGTACACTCTGGCACACTGCTATTTTGTAAATGGATGTATATGCTTATTGTTAATTGATTCCCCAACCAGGCCCCAAACGCATGCATTTCGATTGTGTATTATATTACTTGCATGCCACCGGGCTGGCCACTTGCCAGCTGGGGCTCTCTGTCTGCCAGAAGCTGGGTGGATGCGCCTCCTTCTCCCCAACACCTGTGCAAACCAGCCTGATTGTCCTTGGCTTTGCTCTTTATTGACACGGCTCAAAGGTGGCGCCCCACTGAAGAGGCAGCCAAACCCCCGAGATTCTCTCTTTTTCTTTATTCCCCACTAAAAAGAGAACTGGAAAAGAATTTCAGCTTTGGTCCCTATGACAATCCATCTTTCTGTGATAACACAAAAGAAGGGTGAGCTCTGGTGGCAGTATCTTAATCCCTGACCATCAGTGACCAAGACCAGAGAGCCGTCCCTTGAACCACTCTGCTGGATGCTTTGCCTGGCGCCCCAGGTGAGTGGAAGATTTCCTTACTCGGGTGCTCTCTGTTACCACTCACTCAGCCTCTGGGATTGCTGGGCCACTTCTTAACCTATTTCACCTCCAGACTGTAAACACAGGCAGCGGCATTCTCTTCCCAGCAGCATATCCTAGGAGCTCTGGTGTAACAGTACATCACATGTGAGTCTGCCAACCGAAAGGGTGGACAGTTCAAATCCACCGCCTGCTGTGCAGGTAAAAGAGGAAGCCATTTACTCTCATGCAGAGTCACAGCCTTGGAAACTCGATGCAAGGTCATCACGAGTCAGAGCTGAAATCAGTCATCAATCTGGGTTGGGTTTAGTATAGTCTACCTCTGGTGGCTTTAGCAGTAAGGAGTTGCACTGCCAATACAAAGGTACCTGGTTCAAATCCACCAGCTGCTCCACGGGAGAAGAGAGAAAGATGGGAAATCTCACATGTGAAAACTCACGGCCTCGGAAAACCCACTGGAGGGTTTTCAACTCAATGGTACACAAAAACAATAGCAACAACAGTGTTTAATGCTGTACTTGGCAGGTGGTAGATGGATAGTAAATAGAGACGACTGACTGATTGATTACAAAGAGTGGTTTTTTAATTGTTGTTGGGCTCCCAATTCATGCTACTCCATGCAGAGTGGTCCTGTGCCATCCCCAAGATCAGTTAAGGATTTGACCTGTGTGATGCATCAAGTTTTCACGGACTGATTGGGGAAGTGGACGACCAGCTTTCACCCTACTCTGTTTCAGTCTGGACTCTACTGAAACCTCGTCAGAATCATGGCAACAGATAAGCCTTTACTGACAGATGGGTGGTGACTCTACCCAAACTGCCTCCATTGGGAGTCGAACCATGTAGCAGATGAGAATTCTACCACTGAGCCACCACCGCTCCCTAGAGGACACATAATGATGTTTAACATACATTGAAACAAAGCTAAACTAAATTTTTTAAAGTTTAGATTTTTTAAGATCCACAATTAATACTCGTGGTACCAGTAGTCAGGAGATTAGGAGATGTATTTCCCTGGGAAAGTCTGCAGTCAGGGACCTTTCTATATTACTAAGGAGCAATGATGTTAGTTTGAGGACTCAGGAATGCTTGATTCTGGCCGTATTCTTTTCAGTCACTTGCTATGCTGCTGAGAGCTAGACAGTGAATAAGGATGACAGAAGAACAACTGATGTTTCTATCAGCTGTGGAGAAGAGTACTGAATATACCATGGGACGTGCAGCCAGAGTGCTCCTTGGAGGCAACAATGATAAAACTTCCTTCATCTCACATACTTTGGCCACATTGCTGAGAAAGACAATTCACCGGAGAGGGACATCATGTTTGGGAAGGTAGAGGGACGGCAAAAAAAGAGGGAGACCCTCAACCAGGTGGCTTGTCACAGTCACTGCAGCAATGGGCTCAGCGACTGTGAAGACGGCACAGGACTGGACCGGGTTCACCTCTGTTGGTCATAGGGTTGCTATGGGTTGTCTTCGATGGCACCTAACAACAGTAACAATTTGTTTTAAAATAACAGTATTTTTTTTAAAAAAAACAGTGCGCACTTTGCTATACATGTAGCACCTGGTGAAATAAGAATAACCCAATTTGTAGGAGATGTGAAATGGATGATCTCAACAGTGACTCAGAAGCCGTGCAGTAACACGGAACTTTGGCAACATGTTTTTGCCACTAACCACTCTTGCAGAACTGGATAACCGTCGGGAAAGCATATTACATCCTCCTCCTTATTCTATATGATGGGGCAGAAAATAGACTGAATTGAGAAGATGCTGTGTTTCTCGTTATTTTGATGTTAAGATAACTAACTTCACATATCAGTTAAAATATGCTCTTTTTTTGGATATTCTAGATAAATGATCTTTTATAACCATTGCAATAGAGCAATATAGCACCTGCACTGTTGAGAAAATGGTTTTTAATAGTCCTCTGTAATGAGTGGACCTCTAATTCTCCAACCCCCCCCCCACCGTGCTATTAAGTCAACTACAACTCCGAGTGGCTCTATGAAGAGCAGATCTGAACTTGGCCTATCTTGCGCCATCCTCATAAGCTGTGCTTCGCTAAGTCCCCCTCTTGTAGGCATTGTGCCAGTCTACCTTGTTGAGGGTATTCCTCTCACGCGGATCCTCTGCCTCGTTCAGAATGATGACTTTTCCCCAAGGATTACATGCCCAAAATACAGGAGAAGAAGCTTCTCCATCCTCTCCTCCAAGGAACACTCTGGTTATACTTCCTTCAATCAGCCTGTGGTATAGTCAATGCTCTTAGCCAACACCACAATTCAAAGGCAACGATTCTTCTTTGTTCTTCCATATTCATTGCCCAACTTTCAGATGCCTAATAAACAACTGAAAATACCATGATGTGGATCACATGCACCTTAGTCTTTAAATTGATATCCTTGCTCATCAGCACTTTAGAGAGATCCTTAACAGCAAATTTGCCCGGCGAAATATATCTTTTGATTTCCTAACTGCTGTTCAACCAATAGGCAATAACTCAGCTCATAGCTGTCAAGTCGGAACTGACTCACAGCTGACCCTTTCTTGGAGCACCCGGTGGACTCAAACCCATCTTTGAGTAGATAGTAGTGCCCACTTAACTAACATTAATTTTATCTCAGAGAAGAGAGACTACAGTTTTAATCTCAGTGCACCAAATCCCAAAGGTAGCATTTCAGGCATCAGTCAACAGAAAAAGATCTAGAAGGAAAGATCAGGATTATGGAGTTTCTTGAGTTCTAGGATTTACCATTTCCTAGCCAAGAGTTGGTGGGCACCTTCACCTCTGGATGAAATTGGCCTTGGCCTTGGCCCTGATAAAGCCTGTCCAAAGAAGCTAATTCAGTAAGCTGGACTGCACACAGCAGCCGGGATGTTTATGTAATGCTAGCCTGGGGTTCAGTGCCACAATTAAAAGAATAACAAACTCTCCTGCTGAGAAGGCTTTTGGCTACTCTGGACCCTTTAATTCCCATCAGAAAACAGCATGTCTCTTCCAAGGGTTACCCATTCTGGGGCTTGCTTTGGAGACCTAACAGCGTAATTATCTATTGGGAGAGAAGGCCTGAGGTCACCCTGACTGGGCTGAGGGCTTGCCCTTTGTGTGGATTCTGGAATGTCTCGGAATCCCAGCCAACCAAAATCAGCCAGGGCTGTGTCTCCTGAGAAGTTACTTGGAGAGGTCATTTTGTCTGCCCTGTTGTTGAAGCTGAGGCCGCTTTCTCCAAGCTAACTAGAGGCAGATGAACTTGTGGGAAAAAGCTTTATCCTCATCATGCAACCACCTTGTGGAGCTGGGTCACTGTGTCCCTTGTAACTTACAAACATCTCAGCAAAGGACCCTGGCTGTCCTGTTCTCCTCTGTGCCCTTGGCACCCAGCTACTGGTTGCCTCATGAACGGATGTCACAAGGTGAGAACTCAATGAAAGAAGGAATGGCTCTCCCTGTCGGCAACGTGCTTGTCCCGCTCCTCTTCTAGAGACTCTCGTGTTTCAGGCTTGACTCAAGTTCCACGTGTTCTGTGCAGCTGGCTCTGTTCACAACAGCCTATGCGGCTCTCTTTCTTCTCAGAGTGCTGTATTTGATTGCCCACCACTGACTTACCCTCCATAGTTACTCATTAAGTAACTCAGAGTTACAGTGCAAGCTCTGTGCAGTCAGAGACCTCATTCCTATCTTGATGCTACAGCGTTATGTCTACTGTTGTTGTTGTTGTTGTTATGTGCCGTCGAGTCATTTGCTACTCATAGCGACCCTATGTATAACAGCCCTAAACTCTGCTCTATCCTGTGCCAATCGCACTGTCTCTGACACTCCCATCCCCATTACCCCAGTCACTGAATCAATCCACCTTATAGAGGGTCTTCCCCTCCTGCGCTGTCCCTCCACCCTCCCAAGCATGATGTCCCTCTCCAAGGACCTGTCTCTCCTTACAACATGTCCAAAGTATGTCAGACAAAGCCCCAGAATCCTTGACTCCAAGGAGTAGCCTGGTTTAACCCTGTCCAGGATGAACAATAAAACAGGATGTTTGTTTTCTTGGCAGTCCAGGGTACATTCAATACTCTTCTCCAGCACCACAGCTCAAAGGCCTGAAAGAAACTTAATAAACAGAAGCCTACAATCTGACAGTCCAGTTTGTTTCGAATTGTTTTTAAAGCAGCAAGAAGAAGCCTTAGGTTTCTTTTCTTTTCTTTTTTTTTTTAAAGAAAAATACTTCTGAAAGAATGCTAAAGAGATATCTCCTACTGATAAAAAATCAGGCAAGAAACTAGTTTCTTCGGATCAGGAGAGCACAGAGGGCTAGACACCCTGACCTTTCCTTCTTCCTTCCCCCAATGCTGGAAGCTAAGGCAGAGTTTGCAAAGTTACTAATTTGTTCAGACTCTTCATTTTACAACCGAGAAAGTTGAAAACCAGAGAAATAAAGTGACTCGGTCAGGCTCACACACCTCTTATAGTGGCAAATTTGGGAAGAGGAGCAAGGTCTCTGTGGCACTGGGACCTTTCCATTTTATAGGATCATTTGATGCTGCTGGAAAGAGAGTGAAAAAGGGAGGAAAGAAAAGAAAAGAAAAGAAAGGAAAAAAATAGAAAGTCAATACATTTTACATGAGTTTAAATGAATTTAATTTTCTCATTTTTGATCCTATTTTAACATAGTCTTACACTCAGCAGGCAGCACACCCTCCCAGCAACTTCCTCCTTGTAAAGTTCAGTTAGCTTTGTTAAGTTTTCACACTGCCAATTAACTTGGAATTTTAGAATGAAGAATTCTCCTAGTTCGTTGAAGGGAGCTCTGGTGGCCTAGTGGTTAAGAAGTTACACTGCCAACCCTAAGGCTTGTGGTTCAAATCCACCAGCTGCTCCAGCAGAGGAAGATAGACAATCTCTTCCCCCGTGATTTAAAGCCTCTGAACACCTGCTGTAGGGCCAGCTATGAGTTGGTTCCAACTCAACAACACACAATAACAACAGTAAGATAGATGAGGAAACCCCGGTGATGCAATGGTTATAAGTGCTTGTCTATTAGTCTGAATATTCTCAGTTTGTATCACCACCCCAGCCCCTGCCAGAAGTGCTAAGGTAGAAAGACATGGTCATCTTCTAATGTCAAGATCACAGCCACAAAACTTGATGAGTTCATTCTGCTCTGTCACATGGGTCTCTATGAGTCAGACTATAACAACAATATAGTTGTTATTGGTTTAGGTGTATGCGGAGGCTTGGGCATAGATAACTTTAAAAGGAAACTCTATTATTTCGAAGAACAGTCTGTCTTAATGTCCCTTTTCTCTGGGTCTTGCTTCCTGTGACTTGCAGTTCTGTGAACCACAAACTCATTGATCATATATCAATTCATGGCCTTGGCTCAGGTCTGCTCTTCCAGGCCCCGGCAGTCAGTAGTCATTCAGGGTAAGCTGGGCGTCAATACTGACTAGATAGCCCTACTCTTTTCCTTCTTCTGCGGTTTCCTTGGTCTGGCATGTGCTTCATTTCCAAGTTTATTTCATGCACAAACAACTTCAGAGAGCTTCTCACAAGTCAACCAGCTATTTCTATGAATTAAGCTTAGAACCTTGGCCTTTTAAGTTAAATTGGTACTCTTTCCATATATTGTACGTCACTCCTTAAAATTAATGTAATAATCTGTATACTACAGTTTATGAAAGTTTATAATGTCTAGAATCCATAGTTGTATTGAAAGCCCCTGAACACATTGCCATTTTCAATCACTCATTCATGCATTGAACAAATATTCAGTGATACACTAGTTCTCGTCATACCATGAATTGACAGACTAATTCTTCTCAATGTGGGAAGATGTCACAAAGGCCGTTTTGCTGTTTCCATGTCCTCAACATATTCCAGGGGTCTCTAGTGGTAAGGAGTTGTGCTGCCAACCCAAAGACAGGAGGTTCCAATCCCCTAACTGTTCTACAGGAGAAAGATGGACAATCTCCTCCCATGAGATGTCTAACAGCTGGAGACCCACTGGTGGGTAAGTTATGAGTCAGTTCTAAATCAATGGCACGTTACAACTACTGATATGTTCTGGGAGGAATAATTGCTGTTAGAATGTTAAAGGGATTCTCTCTTTTCTTTTACTTTTCCAAGAGGGTAATGTCTGGTTGGGGGGAGCCTTGGGAGGGGACAAATCTACAACAATGAATGAATGGAAATCCAAAGCCTCTGTAAATTTTCACTGAAATTAATAACAAATTTAAATTTAAAAAAAAGAATTAAGTTAGAGTAAGGATGGCAATGGAACCACCTTACCTCTGTAACTTGATTTGTGCCACTATTAGAACCTCTACTCAGAATATTATTGCTTTTCAATTTTTGACTCATGCACTTTTAACTTGTTACATTTGTATCTTCTAGGCTGCAACACTTCCATGATACATCTTCAAGGATATGAACATGTATGGTTAAGCACAATTGATAACAGTGCATCTAAATTCCAAAATCAATCTCCATAATAGTCTATGTGTTTCCTACTGCCAAGGGGGCCCTCTGGAGTAGTGAGAGAAGACATTTACCCTGAAACCCACCGCGTCGCTTTTCAGCAGGAAGTAGCTAAGAGAATACGCCATCCCCTTTTCCTTATGAATCAGGGTGAAGTCTCTCTCAGGGAGGAGTGATAGGGAATGGCAAGGGACACACTGACAAAGGAGATTAATCAGAACTGGCTTTGACAAGCACTGTGGCAACTGGACAATTAAAACAGACATGGGGGGGGAAGAAGAACGAACTGGGGATGAGGGTGGAGAAAACAGTGCAACAATGAATCAATGAAAACCCCAAATCTCTGTAAATATTCATTAAAACTAATAAAATTTAATAATAAAAAAAGAATGTTAAAGGGATTCTCACTCTTATTAGATTTTCAACACTATTAGTAAATTTAAAGTTTGCATCCACTTTTCTGTTTTTAAATAAATCCAAAAGTAGGGAGAAGAAAGTAGCCACAGTGTGTAGGAATAACTCCAATATTTAAATCCATCAATTAATAGAATAAAGAACATATATGCTTTTGAAAAATGCACCCTAGTGCATATAAACATTAGTCAGTTTGAGTTATTTTATGAATATAAGTTAGATATTTTATAAGGAGTTCCCACCTCAGTCTCAGGATCACAGATTGGGCTTTATTTATTCTTGTGTTCTTCCTAAAATCTGGCTTTGTATATCACAGATGCTCAGTAAAGAGTGCTGATTGACAAGTGCACTTCCCAGCGTTATAATCTGATCAATAAAAATGTCATATCAGACCCAAAGACAACACTTCTAACAAGGCAAGTTCATTTACAAGAACTGCTTTTCAATTTATCAGAGTAAACATCTACCTGCATGCTAGCATCCTAGAGGGCAATCATTCCTCCCTTTCTCCTGGCTCATGTCATTAGTTTAATTAAAACCAACTCTTCCATTCCAGAGATGACAGTGGTAATGGTAGGGTAGAGAGGGTATCCTTAGCCCAAGTGGGATGTGAAGGGGAGTTTCCAGCCCAGCAGGACACTAGGTAGAAAAGGTAGATGGAGATCTTCTCTTAGCATGTGTGGTCCTCATGAAAATGAGGTCAATCCTCAGTCAATCTGCCAGCATCAATAGGTCAGAATATCCTGCTCTTGCAACCTAGAGATCTGATGTTCTGCCTTCACTATTTACAAGGCCAGTTGTATGCAGTCCTGAATCTCGCTGAGACCGCTCAGATATCTGGAGCAAGATAATACAGGCACAAGATATCCATCAATTTTGAAAATATGTGATCTGATATAGACGCTCTCCCCTCTCAACCTTTGCTCTTGGGCCTCCAACCAAACAGCTGTTATTATAATTACATGTATCCATCAACCTGCAATTTGAGCTCTGTAAGCTAATTCAGGGGATGGTATGCAGTTCAAATTCACCAGCTGCCCGACAGGATAGAGATGGGCAGTCTCTTCCTGTGCGAGTTACTGCCTCTGAAAACCTGCATGAGGGTCAGTGAGGAGATGGCTCCTATCTGATGGCACACAACAGCAACAGCACTGTGACCACGGCAGGAAGTGTCTCTAGGTGGTGATATTACAAAATATGATCTGTTTCTTGGGAACACCTGCGACCCTCTTCCCTCAACACATCTTTCCATAACTTTGGCATTTTGTTTTGTTTTAGATCAGGGAGTTAGTTTTAATCTACGGCCCTCAGGCCTGGTTTTAATTGTTTGTGGTCAAACATTCTTCTAGGTGGTATAGTACTGGTCTGTATATTTGCTGTACAGAGGTAACTCGTGGTTGCTGTGGTGCTGAACATTGTGACACTGATGTGTCAAGCGTGATAATGGTTACCCATAGGGGACAGTGTTTGGTAGAGCTCCATGATTAAAACAAGCTTGGAAGCAGGGGTGGCATTTACTTTCGAAACAGCGGAAACTCTATGAACTTGGAGAAACGACGAAAGTTTTTTTTTTCTTTCTTTTTTTTTTCTATATTTTATTAATTTTCATAAACATTTACAGAGATTTTGGGTTT
>NW_006399826.1:14701420-14703471 GCF_000299155.1 Elephantulus edwardii | reverse complement strand
GGTGTTGCAACCTAGAAGACACAAATTTGACTAACAAGTTATAAGTACATGAGTCCAAAAATTATAGAAAAGTAAAAGAAAAGATTCTTTCATTGAAACGACGAAAGTTATACAAATGTTCAGGTCTTTTGCTCATAGGGTCTTGATGAGTTGTCTACGACAACAGCACTTAACAATAACAGTGATAAGATTAAAATGAAGGTTCTAGGAAAGATAACATGAAGGCTTATAGGTCGCTGGGGGTTAAATGACAGATTTGAGAGTTTGTTTAAAGGTGCATGGGGAGAGAGAGTGGTACAGGTGGGAAGTAGGCAGTAGTAGGACATGCCTTGGATGGTATTTGTAGTACGGTGAGACTAAGTACTTGTTAAAGCCTGACCCTGCTGATCCCCACGGTGACTCCAGGAAGCAAGCTCCCAGGAGGCCTCTCTGTAAGGCTGCGGTACAATCACAGAATTGACTGATAAATTGATTGATTAATAAATCATAGTACACCATCAGTGGTCTGCCTCTCTGATTGTTGACCACACATGCTAATGCTCCATTTTTGGTCCCTCCATACAGTGGGCCTTCATCAGCAGAAATCTTCAAAGAATTATGTGCTCTGATCACAATTGGAGCAGAGAGGCCCTTGACAATAGATTTACCTAAAAGTTACTGACAGAAAAAGTCCTTGAAAGCTTTCTGAACTAGACACGGCTCTCTTTGCTGAGAAATGATGTCTGGGAATTCCATGCCACCTTCCCCACCCCTCCAGCCACCAGCCACTCCAGTAATGGGCTGTGATCTCATCTTCTAAGACAAACTTTGAAGGCACAGTGAGCCTGATGTATGTAAATCTTGTGCCCGAGCCAGGCTCTCCCAGAGAGGCTGCCCTGAAGAAAATCTATTGCCCTAATCAATTACCAAACTTTCAAATAAAATAGATTGTTCTCTCTTGCTGGAAGACCATCAAGCCATCATTTTTCTTGGTAATGAGCAACAGTGCAAGAGGGGAATTGCACTTTCTCCATGTCATTGGACAGAGGGTTCCAGTAAGCAGGGCCCTGGCTAGGAATGCTGGGCATTACCTGCCAAGATGATGGAAAGGTATCTGGAAGCCTCTTTCAGACATAAGCTGCATGCCAACACATTTCTCTCGACTGTTTTGTATGGATCAAAGCAGTTCAGTGAATATACAATGTAAAACTGAAAAAGGACCATTTTTTTATGGATTTGGGATTTCTCCATCGGCATTGCTTCCATGTTCCTCACTCCTTCGGTGGGGGTCCAATTCACCTCCAATTGCACAGCTACTCATAGGACAAGTTTTCTTTTGGGATCCTCTTGTTGGGAAAATGCTAGGTATGGGCATGGAAATGGACTCCAAGGTGTAGATCCAGGCCCCTGCCTCAGTGTTCCTGCCTCGCCTGTGCACACCTCTCTTGGCTTGGTTCAGTATTTCAAACTCTCATCTGGTTATTTGGAATTTTTTGCTATGCTCCTTTCCAAAGGGCTGAGGGCCCATTTGTTTGGGGTTTTGTTTGTTTGTTTGTTTGTTTTTTATGGCTCTCTCCTTTGAGGGTCCTGCCATGGCTTATAACTCAGAATCTGGAGGCCACAGTCCACCCGTTTCCAGATCTAGCTCCTCCCTGAGGCATTTTCCTTCAGTGGTTCTTCACCTGTTAGCAGAGCGAACCCTTGACTGATATACTGAGGCATGAATCCTCTATGATATCATCACACTCTTCAGTCTACCCTGTCCCTCCAAAGGCACTGTTTTGCAGAAGAATGTCTCTTTGGGGGGCAGGCACTGCGTGACATAGAAAGCAGATTTTTTAAATTTTATTTTATTAATTTTAGTGAACATTTACAGAGATTTTGGATTTCCACTCATTCATTGTTGCATTTTTCTCCCTGCCTAAGGTAGAATTTTTACAGGAAGATTTTGGGCAACAGGATTAGTTTTCCTACCTTCTAAGACTCAAATCCCTATGCACATCCAAAAACTTCTCCAGTAGGGTAAAAAGGGAAGCCACTGACTGGGAAAAAGTATTCGGTAATAACATATC
>NW_006399826.1:14684387-14700066 GCF_000299155.1 Elephantulus edwardii | reverse complement strand
AAAAGGATTAGTTTTCCTCTCCTTTTCTACTTAGATCCACCTTCCTTCTCCCTCAAGGATGCATACCTGATGTCTCTACTTGTTTTGCTATCTCATCTTAGTTCAGGTGCCCATCAGCATGGTACTCTCCTTCTAACTGGAATCTTGGACCTCTATGCACCATTGCTGGTACATTGGTACCAAAGGTGTGAACACAGCTCTATGAGTGAGAGCACAGGAAAGGGACTACTCGTTCTACTTTGGGTTGGGATGGGGACAGGAATCTCACGAAGAAAATATTTTCAGTGGACCTTAAAAGAGGCCTAGGAGTTGACTTGGAGGACAATGGAAAGATGACCCTAAAATTCTACACAGTGACTTAGTGAGAGAAGATAGTCCCAAAATATTTTTCATAAGGACTCTGCACATTCTAGGATTCCTGGTGTTGCAGTGCTTAAGTGTTTGGCTGGTAACTAAAGGGTCAGTGGTTCGAATCCATTCACTATTTTGTGGGAGAAAATTCCTGGCAATCTCCTCTGATAAAGATTTACAGCTTAGGAGACTCTTTGGGAGATCTCTACTTTGTCATATAGGGTTATGGAGTCAAACCGATCTGATGGCTCATAATGACAACAACAACACACATTGAACATACCTCAAGTGGGTCGTCAGGAGGCTGCATGTTACGTGGAGACTGTCTGTCTTCCCTCCTCGGAGCCACTGGTGGATTCAAAGCTCCAACAAGGCTCTGTCTTTGGGACAGCAGTGTAACTCTGTATGTGTGGACTTGCCACCAGAGTGGCACAAACGGTTTGCACTAGGCTACTAGCTTGAAGGTTGGTGGTTCAACCCACTCAGAGGGACTGTGGAAGAAAGGTCTGGCCATTTGGTTCCATACAGATTCCAGCCAAGAATATACTGTGGAATGCAATTGCATTGCTGACACATAGCGTTATCATGGGCTGGACTACTACACTCTATAGTGATAGGTTGTCTTTGCTACGTATGGTCCAGAATTTCAGAAACCCACTCTCCTAAAGGTGGCTAGGTGGCAAGGAGTTGTACTTCCAACTCAAAAGTACACAGTTCAAATCCACCAGCCGTTCCATGGGAGAAAGATGGTCAGTCTCTTTCTATGCAATTTACTGCCTTTGAAAACCCACTGATGGGTCAGCTATGAGTTGGTTCGGACTCGACATCACACAACTACAACTACAACACAGTACAGTGTAAGGAGCTCAGTGTAGGGTGGTTTCGTGGTAAGAAGCTGTGCTGCAATCCCAAAGGCATGTGTTTGAATCCACCAGCTGCATCATGGGAGAAGGATGGGCAGTCTTCTTCTGTGCAATTTGCTGCCTCTGAAAACTTGTTGGAGAGTCAGCTGTGAGTCAGTTCTGACTTGATGCCACAGAACAACAACAATAACAATATAATAAATAACAATAAAAATACAGTTTATGCCACACAGGAGTGACACTAGTTTGGGAGAGAATTTGCTTATACAGTAAACAGTTACACAGTAATTTAAGACTGTTCTGGAATTCAAAGCAGAGGAATGATCTTTTGAAAATGCCAGTGGGAAATGCTACTGAGTGAGGCAGGCAGGTGTGGTGCGGGCGAGGACAAGCTTGGGAGTGGTCCCTTCTTTGAAGATGGGGCACATCTTCGAACAAGATGCCTTTTCCAGCTTTAGGGAATAACCTGCCTGCTCTAAGCGGGCTGTGAACCTTTCTCTGCCTCTCCCTTGCTGGTACATAATGCTCCTCAGCTTCAGCTGCTTGGCACAGTGGCCTGTGTTGCTCTCTAGAAGCCGAACCTGACTGGTGAGCAGAGGAGTATGAGAGAAGGGGCAGGCTACCATCCTGTCGGCATGGCAACCTGCTCCCTCACTCTATCAGTGAATGTGGGGCAGCCTCCCTGCCTCTGCTGGCGGGGGTAACATGAAGGGGCCTGGCATGTGGGGTGGGGGTGTAGCGCTTTGTTCTGGTTGCTTATTCCTCCTTATTGTCCTCTAGGCCAACGCTGAGCATAGCAGAATGGACACTACATCAGTAAGCGAGATTAGGATTCAAATTCCATCTCTACTGACCATATGATCTTAAGGAATTTACTTACGCTTTGAGAGACTCGGCATCCCCCCGTAAAATGGACATTTTAATGACTCCTAGACAATATTGTCTCAGAGTCGAACAATGAGTAAGGATGGCAGAAGAAAAAAAATGATGTCTTTGAGGTGTCATGTTAGAGAATAATATTGAATATTCCATTGGCTGCCAAAAGAACAAAGATGTCTGTCCTGAAAGAAGTGTAAACAGGGTGCTCTTTAGAGCCAAGGATGGGGAGCTTCATCTCACATACACTGAGCGCCCTGTCAGTAGGGGCCGGTCTTTGGACAAGGAGATCAGGCTGGGCAAGGTGGAAGGTGGAGAAGGTCAGAGAAAGAGAAGATGACTATCAACCAGACAGATCGACAAAGAGACTCTAACAACAGGCTTAAACATATGAGAAATCATGAGGACGGTGCAGAACAGAGTAAGCTTCAGATATGTTGTTCATAGAGCCAATGACTTGATGACATCTAACAACAATATACAACACAGAGAGGTTTTTGGGTGGTACCTGACTTACTAATCTAAAGGTGGGCAGACTGGATCCTCTAAGCAGCCCTGCAGAAGGAAGGACTGGTGGTCTTTATTCAACAAGACTACATCATAAAAAGATACTATGGAACAGAAGCTTATTTTTTAACAAATGAACTTGATGTTAGAATCAACTGGCTTCCAGCTTGTGTATGTGAAGGGACTGGTCTTGGTTGGTAGAACAAAGAACTGGTTTCAGGTTTAAATGTGAGAAAGTATTTATAAAAAGTACTCTTCATTCTGTAAGAAGTCCTCAAACATTACTGACTACCACACCTCCTAATTTTGTGACTAAGAACCTTGAAGCTTAGAGAGAGGTTAAGTATGTGACCCAAAGCCTTCCATCAAAGATGGGAGCGGGGCCTGGGAGCCTGGGAAGTTGGTGAGGAGACAGGGGTTGATGTTTCCGGGCTCGGCTCAGAGACTGACTAGTTGTGGGATTTCAGACAGCCTCTCCACTCAGGCTGCAGTTTTCCCATCTGTTAGGCAGTAGGATGGACAAGACTTTTTAAGACCCTTGTTAATGGATTAAACTATGTCCCTCTAAAACTTCTCTGGGAGTTCTAATTCCTATACCTGTGGACGTTATCCTTTTTAGAAACTGGATTTTTCTCTTGTAAATGGAAAGAAGTCTTTGTAAAGAAAGACATGCTCCAAACCTTATCCCTTTTGCATAGTGTTTTACAAAAAGAGCCAAATCGACTAGTTGACTAGGGAAATGCTTCTACACTTTCAGGAAGCCCAAGCATTGCCAGCAGCTACTACAAGCTAAAAGAAGGGCCTTCACCCAGGACAGACACTATGAATTCCAGCAGCCTAAACTATGATAAAAATACATTTCATTTCTTCAAAGTCTTCTAGAATTTTGTTGTGTCAGCCCTAGAAAATGAAGACAGCACTGAACATTCTAGAAGCATTCCTTCTTCTCTGTGACAGAGGCCCAGCTCATGATTCGGAATGCTGTGTATTCCACAGAAAAGCAGCACTGTGGGCTCCCAGTCAGAAGCTGATCCAAATTCATCACAAGAGACCCCGCCCCTCCAACCTTGAAACTCCTAGGAGGATGAGCCAAGGGAGGAGGAGAGAGGGTCCACGGGGCACAGAGTGGCGGCCGCTAGGGCAGGATAGTGCTGACACCAGGGCCTAGGCTGGCCTTCTTGGTTTAACTTTTCCATTATGTCTAATTTATTTTCCCTTCCCTGTCCCCTCAGTGACCTGAAGTACAGTCACAACCTTATCTTGGCTTTCCTGTAAATGTCTTTTCCTCTGCTTTTAAGCCTTTATCTCCTTTATGCTAATAGGCTAAAGCTGAGGCTTACTGTGACCCAGTAGTGAGTTTCCCTGAGAGGGGAAAAAAAATGTAATTGTATGTATGTAACACAGAAAGATAGAGACTGAGAGAAAGAAAGAGATGGTGAGAGAGGAAAACACACAGAGAGGTACAGGAAGGAAGAGAGAGGAGAGGGAGGAGAGGGAGGAAAGGGGGGAGAGGGAGAGAAGAGAGGGGGGAGAGAGAGAGAGAGAAAGAGAGAGAGAGAGAGAGAGAGAGAGAGAGAGAAAGAATTGATTAAGAGACTGATAGAAAGGTTCTGATGACCAAAGACAGAGAGGAGGGAAAGAGATGATAGATAAATTTAGGCAGAGACAGGGAGGCTAATTTATCTCCACTTTGTGTCCCTGCCTACCAGGAGGGCCAAAATGGAAATGGTCATGTTTACAGATGATTGGGTAAAACTAGAAATTTAGCGCCTTCATTTTCCTTATACCTATTGGACTTTTCAAAGAGCTTACAAGACCATTGGCTATAGTAGAGGTTCCATGCAAGTGTCAGTGTCCTGTCCTATCCAACTTAACATCCTCTTACAAAGTCTAAGGGAGATAGAAGAGTAACACAAAGGACATGGAAGAAGAGGAGCCAATAAGCAAATCAGTATAAGGAGACTCAGAAGGTCGGCCCCAGTTAGGAACAAGTACACGGACTCAAATCAGCTTTCGAGAGGGCTGCCTCTCTGGGACTGTGTCAGGCAATATTTCTGAAGTGTGTTCCAGCTTTATCTTTGAAAGAAGCAGAGCGTGCTCAATTTATTTTAAGCTTGCATTATAGGTTTGGAATGGTACCTGGAAGGCTCTTGGCCTGTGTACAGAGACTTGGCTGTGTACCAAATGGCTCCACTACTTGCTTTTCTAGCTGATTATTCTTTTTACTTCTTCACGTTGTCCTTGCTCACTTGTGTTGTATATTTCTGCTCGAGTATGTTCACACATACTTACATGGGGAACAGCTACCTGGAGAAGACCTCATCACATCTGTCAGTTGTCCAACCTTGATTCATTTCTCAGGTAGCTTACAAATCGTTTCCTTTTGCTTTCTCATAGGCTGGATGCCCTTTGAGTTTTCTCTTAGCATCATACACTCTTGACTTCAAAGACTTCAAAGGTTAGCTCTGCTTCCACCACCAGTCTGCATGCTGTCTGTGCTCACCTGTGAGTCTTGGTACTCAGGACTCTCCTGCAGGAGTGGTGTGACCCCAGGGGCAGCCTCATCACTACTGTGAAGCAATGCATTTCCCTGGACACTGGGACTGGCTGTGGGCAAAGGTTCCTTCAGTCCAGCTTTGCATTGGAGGGCATCTGTGGTCCTCTGTGTGGTCTGCTCTGCTTCAGCCCAATCTCTTTCCTCACTCTCACTCTCTTATCCCACTATGTGCATTTGCTCCTTCCTGTCCTGGACCCCTTCCATGGGTCCTTCCTTAATGTCACATAAGGACCTCTCCCTGGTCTGGCCTGTGATGGCCACTTGGACCCACATCTCACAGCTGGAGGATCAAGACCGTCCTGCCATCGCCCTGTGTGGCTAGCATCCCCCTTTCTTAGAAACAGCATACATTATTCGAGCTGCAAGATGCCAAAGATGTTGTCTTCTCCAACTCATTCATGGGACAGTCTAGTGAGGCTCAGGGGACTTGAGTGATCTCCCAAAGAGGACACAAAGATTTCACCTCAAATCATAGAGCCAAGTCACATGTTTCAGCATCAAATCTAGAGCTCATGCTAATATAGCCCTTGATTCTTAGAATCACAGAAAGTGTGTCAAATTAGCTCAACCTACCTCCCAAACACAGCAAAGCAAACTAAGCCAAATTCAGTACCACTAAGTTGATCTCTCAGTGACCCTATAGAACAAAGCACAACTCTCCCCTACGCATTTCTGAAGACGTACATTTTAATATGAATGGCTGTCCATTTGTCTCCCAAGGAGCTGCTGGTGAATTCAAACCAACAACCTTATGGTGGTTAACAGTCCAACACTTAACCCACTACACCACCAGAGTCCCTTTGTGCATATGTTGTTGTGTACTGTCTAGTGCCAACCAACCCATAGTTGATGGTCCAGCAGGTTTGCAGAGGAAGAGAATCGCTTGGGAGGAGGCTACCCATCTTTCTCACATAGAGCATCTGGTGGATTCGAACCACAGGCCTTAGAGTTAGCAGTGTAATTCCTCACCCACTAAGCTACCAGAGAGAACACTGGTTTGTTGACTGATGGCAGCACTGGTGGGCATGTACTCGAGCCTTTTGCCAACTTTGGCAGGTGACTGGAGTCGAGGGTAGCTGCACAGAAGGGTGGGTGTTCTAAGCAAGGAGAACTGAAGGTCAGAGTCTGAGATGTTGGTGGGAGCAGGCTTGTGGGAGACCCGAGGATGATGGCCCCCGCTTGTGTGTGAGTCAGAGAAGGGAAGGACTCACAGGCTGGGCCCTGCGCCAGCAGTGGTCCTGCTGTGCGGTTTACTGGAACCTTCTCTTGCAGCTAGTGGGAAGAGGTAGCCCTCTCTCCCTGAAACACACATTTTCCCCAGGAAGGTGATCTTCTGTTCTCAGATGGGCCCTCCCCATCGCCAGTCCTGCTGACAGAAGTCCACATCCCAGCGGACTGGGGGTGAGGGCAAAGCTGGCCCTGTCACACGTCCCAGGAGGAGGCAGGACTCGGCTGAGTGCCCCGCCTCCCGTGAAACACGTAGGCGGGTCTGTACACAAACACGGGCTCATACAAATAAACCAAACCTGGCCAAAAATAACAGAAAAGGCAACAGATGCTTCCAATTAAAATGTCAGCGTCTGCCGAGAAGCCGCGTTCTCACGTGGTGTGGGTGCTCCGGGCCGAGCACTACGGGAAGGGACCACATATGGAAATCTGTTTGCATTATTCCACCTCCCAGATGCCACGTAAGACACTGGCCTGACCTTGCAATTAGCACGTCTGCTGTTTCTGGGGTGCGGGCTGCGGATGTAGGAAGAAGGAGAAAGTCGGGCAGCCGAGTGTGGTTCTCCACACTGAGTCCCAAGCACAACTGAGGGGCGCAGGCACCTTTTCTAGGGGTGTGACTCTGAGCTTCCTAACCTCTGTCTCCTCCCCTCCTGCCTCCAACCTCCGGGTTTTCTCCAACGTGGTTACAGAAAGAAACTCAGTTTGCATGACTGATAGTTAAGGCCTGTCAGAAGACAAAGAGGGATAAAGGACCAATTCCCAGGCCATGACCTGAGCCATCTTGGTGGTGAATGCGGATCAGGACCACATTTGTACTGGACTATGTCACTAGCAGGTCTCCATTTCTTTGCCCTCTACCACTGTTCTAAACCCTTAATAAAATTGTTCCTTTCCAGTTTACTTTGCTCTTCGTTGGTTAAAAACAAAAACCACACCCATGTTTATTGCTTTGTTCACAATAGCAAAGAGTTGGAAACAACCCAAGTGCCCATCAACAGAAGAATGGATAGAGAAGCTGTGGTATATTCACACAAAGGAATACTATACGGCATTGAAAAACAAAGAATCCACAAAATATTACAAAAAATGGGTGAGCCTGGAGGACATTGTGCTGAGTGAAATATCCCAGTCACAAAAGGACAAATACTGCAAAATGCCACTGTTGTAAAACTGGACTGACATTGGGGTTGGGGGGAACTTAAGAAAAGAGGGGATAAATAAGGTATACAGCATTGAAACGGGTGAGCAAGAGAACTGTTTAGAAGGGATCTATGATTAAGTATGATTGTCATGAAATGAGTCCAGAATGAAGGCTGTATAGTGGAGTGGTCTGGGGGTGGGGGGAGAGATTATATAACAATGAAAGAATTTTTCTTTTACTTTTCAAAGAGAAGGGCAAACTGGGCAGGGAGGGGTGTGCAGGGAGAAAAGTGCAACAATGAATGAATGGAAACCCAAAGTCTCTGTAAACGTTCATGAAAATTAATTTTTTAAAAAACAACAAAACCAATTATTCCAACTCGTGGGCCTCTGTGTACACTAGAGTTGTCCTCATAGGCTTGTCAGTGGCTCATTTTTTTGAAATTAGAGTATCTGGTTTTTATTTTGAGGTATCTTGGGAGGACTTGATCTTCTAATTCAACTTTTAGGTTTGTTGTTGTTGTTGTTATGTGCCGTCGAGTTGTTTGCAACTCATAGCGACCCTATGTACAACAGCCCTAAACCCTGCTCTATCCTGTGCCAATTGCATTGCCTCTGACACACCCATCCCGATTATCCCAGCCACTGAATCAATCCACCTCATAGAGGGTCTTCCCCTCCTGTGCTGTCCCTCCACCCTACCAAGCATGATGTCCCTCTCCAAGGACCTGTCTCTCCTTACAACATGTCCAAAGTATGTCAGACGAAGCCCCAGAATCCTTGTCTCCAAGGAGTAGCCTGGTTTAACCCTCTCCAGGATGAATATGTTTGTTTTCTTAGCAGTCCATGGTACATTCAATACTCTTCTCCAGCACCACAGCTCAAAGGCATCAATTCTCCTTCTATCCTCCCTAGTCATTGTCCAACTCTCTGATGCATAACAAGTGATTGCAAAGACCATGGCCTGTATCAGGCACACCTTAAGTCTTCAGAGAGACACCATTGCTCTTGAGTACTTTAGAGAGGTCCCTAACAGCAGACTTTCCCATCGCAATATGTTTTTTTATTTCCTGGCTGCTGGTGCCAAGAGTGTTGACTGTGGAGCCGAGCAAACTGAAGCTGTGAACAATCTCAATCTCTTTGCCATCCATCCTGATGCTACCGATTGGTCCAGTGTGAGCAGCTCCTATTAAATGTATGTTCTATCCAGGGACTCACTTTACTGGAAGTAGGTATCCTTTTCCTTCTAGAATGGGGAATTTTTGTTGTTGTTAGCTTTTTCTTTTCTGTAACTTTCTTTTCATCTTTGGTTGGTTAACAGCTATGGAAGCTGATGAAGGCAGAGAATTGGTGGAGGATCAGAAAAGAAACCAGTAGGGTTCTTTCTAGAATGTTATCACCTTATGAAATGAAAGAGAATTCTGATGGCATAGACTGCTAAGCTAACGGCAGCGCTTCTTTGGCTGTTCGAATCCATCAGAAGTTCCACAGGGCAAAGATGTACAATCTCCTTCAGAGCGATTTGTAGCCTCCTGAAAACCTGCTGGAGTCGTGAGTAGTTTCAGTGTGTGCATTTTCACCAAACCAACAGGCAGAATGCCGCATGCTAGTATTCCATTTGTCTCCCAATTATTTTTATTATCATCACTATTGGCATCAAGGCTACATTTTATAGCTAAAGATCCAGGGACCTGGCTTATTGACTGATAGAAGAGTAATGGGCACAGATAGGAGGAGAAATGGAGAAATTAACGAACCCAATCCCCATTTACAGTTCTGTAGGGAAAGATGGTAATTTGTTGATTTTTATAAGCTCAAGGATGATGTTGCTACTACCACAGGCCACTGCTACAAGGGCTGGGTGCCCACTGGGTGAAAAATAATCAAAGATGTGACGCTCAAGTGTTTTTATGTGAACCCAAGCACATTTCTGTTCTAATGGTCACTCTTACTAACCAGAAAGAGGAAGACCTAGCCACAAAAACAAACACATGATTAGTTTTGACAACAGAAGCTTAAATGGGACGTTAATTAGCAGTCGTAGAGATAGGAAGGTCCTGGATGGGAACAATTATGCAGACGAACCCACAGTATGGCTACAATGTGCCAGGGTCCCATCCCTCACCATATGGCTGCAGTCTGGCGAATGGCTCACTGGCAATTCATTACCATATCGCTTGGAACTCAGGAGCAGAGTGCTTCTGATTAGCCAATTCATTATGCTCTCATTGGTACCTCAAGGGGACCCTGAGGGCTTGCTTCCCCTGTTGTGTTATTTTAAGGACACATGACAGGAGAGGCACAGCCCTCTCTTCCCCAGCTGCCTTGCAGGATGGTTTGCTGGAAAGTTTGCTGGAATCTCGATAGTATCTTTCAAAAGAAAATAAACAAGAAAAAAAAAATCCCTACAGTCATGAACTGTAGCCACAGCTGGACCCACTGGAACATTCCAGGAGATGAAAACAATGATTTCTTCCTCTATCCCTTCCACCCTACTGAGGACACAGCAGCCGACACTGTGAGGAGACTTTAGTTACAGTTAGAACGTGACCAGAGGGGTGGTCTCTATTACCAACTAGTCACCTCAGTCCTTTGCTCCAGAGCTGGCAAAATGGACGTAATGTTTTCTGCTCCACCTACTTGAGAGGAAGGTGAGGAGCATGGGAGAGAAGGCTCTTTGATGGGGAAAATGACTCTAAATCCAGAAGGCTGATTAAGCCAGCAAATCAGCATGTGAGCTATTAGAGAGATTTATTTTCCAATCATTAGTGCAGGTGGGCTAGGAAGAAAGGGGCACAACCTCTCTCATTGGGATTCATTGCTGATGTGTTCTGCCCACACCTCAGTAATTTAGCATTCTAACTAGAGCTGGTTGCCAAGAGAGGGTGGATGGGGCTTTCTTTGCATAAGGAGAACAGGTGGACATGAAGCTTGAGAACTGACTAACAGGAATCTGTTTCACAGAAGCAAACGCCTGCCAGGGTAACAGAAATGCTTAAAGCAGGTTAGAGCAAAGACTAATCCAAAATAGAAGGAACAAGAAAGAGAAGGAGGACAAGAAGAGAACACTGAGCTACCGAAGAGTCAAACATTTAACTTGGAATCGATGGAAACCCCCATCCTCTGAGGCCAGCATGCAAAACTACATTCTGATCAATGTGTGCAGCATAGAAAGCCCTTTTGTGGAGCTTTATCTGTGAAAGTCACAGCCCATCTGACTCCCAATCCTATACAATTTGCTTCTATGAAGAAATCCAGGGCTGAGAGCAAGGCCCTACAGACCCCAATAGCCTAAAAACGTACAGAACAGTCCCAAATGCCATCATTCTCCTGCATCATGAATCTGGAGTAAAAGAAGCAGGCTTGCTGCCATCAACAGTAATGGCACATTTAATTAACTCTAATCTTGTTTGCTTCTTAGAATTCTGAGGGGTTCTGGGGAAGGCTTTCCATGGCCCAGGTCTTTGGGAACATTAAAATGATGCTGCCTTCTTCTTGCAATAAATTTCTTTCTAGCAATACAGACATTAAAAAAAGATTTTATTGATCATTGTTGGGGGTGTGGAGGTGGAAAGAAATGTAACACAAAACAACAGGTACTTGATCTTGTGGTTTGCGAGAAGCATTGCCCTGGGCGTACCAGAGACTTGGGTCTGAGTCTAGGTCTGGCCCTGACTGATAGTTTGACCTTGACCATGTTGGTTGACTTCATTAGGTCTCAGTCTTCCTTTTCATCTAAAAAATGACTGTGAAGTCAACTTTGTCATGTTGACTCCAACTTCACTCATTGCTGTTGAATTGGAACTAACTTATCACTGATTCTCCAGAGGGTTTCTAATTGTCTGGGCCCTTTTGTGTGAAGGAGTATTAACTGTGTTTTGGGAGAACATTGTTCTAAGTGGTATAGCACTTGTCTGTCTGTTTACTATACTGAGATAACTTGGGGTGCTGTGATGCTGAATGCTGTGTCATTGATGTGTCAAATGTCATAAGGGTTACCCTAGGGGGACAGGGTTTGATAGAGTTCCCAGATTAAGACAGACTAGGAAGCAGGATTTTTAGCCACTTCTTAAATAACAGGCCTTTGAAAACCCTACGAATACTAGAGGAACGAGAATAGTTATAGTAGCATAGTGGTAGAGCCCAGATTGGAAGTCAGGTGAAATGTTGTTGCTGTTGTTGTTATGTGCCATTGAGTTGCTCGCAACTCATAGCGACCCTACTATGTACAACAGCCCTAAACCGTGCTCTATCCTGTGCCAATCTCATTGCCTCTGACACACCCATCCTGATTACCCCAGTCACTGAAACAATCCACCTCATAGAGGGTCTTCCCCTCCTGCGCTGTCCCTCTACTCTACCCAGCATGATGTCCCTCTCTAAAGACCTGTCTCTCCTTACAACATGCCCAAAGTATGTCAGACGAAGCCCCAGAATCCTTGCTTCCAAGGAGCAGCCTGGTTTAACCCTCTCTAGGATGAATCTGTTTGTTTTCTTGGCAGTCCATGGTACAGTCAATACTCTTCTCTAGCACCACAGCTCAAAAGTGTCAATTCTCCTTCTATCCTCCCTAGTCATTGTCCAACTCTCTGATGCATAACAAGTGATTGCAAAGACCATGGCTTGTATCAGGCACACCTTAGTCTCCAGAGAGACACCGTTGCTTTTGAGTACTTTAGAGAGGTCCCTAACCATAGACTTAGAATTTCTGGCGTAAATTATTATTATTATTTTAATTACTTTTTTTAAACTGCTTGATATAGCAGGTTTTTTTTAAAACTGCTTTTTGAAAACTGCTATATCAAGCAGTTTTTAAAAATTAATTTACAAAAAAAAAATTTACACCAGAAATTCTAAGGGTGGTGATGTCCCAGCTGCTGGTGAAGATGCATGAACAGGTCCAACCAACAGTACATTTTGAAAAAGAAAACTTTATTCAATTAAAAAAAAGACACTGGCTGCTCTTGGGGTGGGTTCACTGCCTGGAACACAGGCCAAATGGCCAGGAGTGTGATAATTCCTAGTAAGAGTAACCGTTCTCACCCACTATATTCTTTCTCTCCATGTCCCCATTTTAAAAACAATAAGGAGTCAATTATTATCAATTTATTTGCTGCTTCTTAGAATTACATTATCTGTGATTAACTCACTGGAGTCTAATTTGACTACGGAGTTATTTTGTAGGGATGTGCCATCATTGGACACGGTGGGATTCTTACAATTCAGCCTCATTCTGTTTGGCTCATGGAGCTCAATTAATGCACCAGGAGAAAGACAAAGACAGGGAAGAGAAACAGCAGCTGTCTGGGTCTTGCTGGGCTGCAAAGTTCCTCCACATTCATTATTTTATTTGGTCCCCACACTTGCTCTTAGAGGTTGCTAGAACAGCGGTTATTATATCCGGTTTACAAACTGGGAAACTGACCCAAGCCAAATCATACAGTACAGATCATAGTTTACAAATCTGCATCGACCCCCCTGCTTGTCTCTCTTACGCACACAACAAAGCATTAAGATATCAGTGCTTGTAACGACAATCGCCATTTCTGTAGTGCTTTGCAGTCAATTGACAAATGTTTTCAAATTCTTGATCTCATTTGATTTTTACCACAGAACTGGGAGGCACAGAATAAACACCTGTATCTATTTCAGAGAGGTAACTTAGGTATAGAGGGGTGACATGCCCAGGATTTCACAGCCTTAAAGTGTGGACACTGGGATGAGAACTTGAGGTTCTGAATGTTGTTAAGTGTCATTGAATCAACTACCTTATGCACAATAGCTCTGAACCCTGCTCTATCCTGAGCCAATCGCACTGTCTCTGGCGCCTCTACCCTCATTACTCAGTTATTGTGTCAATCATTGCTTGACCCTTCCAAGCATAATATCCTTCTCCAAAGACTGGTCCCTCCTGGCTACATGCCCAAAGTATGTGAGATGGAGTCTCAAAATCCTTGCCTCCAAGGAGCAGCTTGGTTTCACTCTCTCTAGGACTCACCTGTCAGTTCTCTTGATAGTCCATGGTATGTTCAATACTCTTCTCTAGCACCACAACACAAAGGCATCAATTCTTCTTCTGTCAAATTTGGTCACTGTCCAGCGCTCTGATGCATAGCAAGTAATTGCAAAGACCATGACCTGGGTCAGGCAGCCCTGAATCTCTAGACTGACATTCTTGCTCTCCAGCACTCTTGAGAGGTCCAGGATGGCAGATTTTCCTAATACATTTCCTCTTTTGACTTCCTGATTGCTGTTGCAGTTTCCATCTCATTAGAGTCCATATTCTAGGGAGGGAGCTCTGGTGGCCTAGTGGTGAGATGCTGCACTGCATTTTTGCAAGGTATTCAGTTTGAATCCACTAGTTGCTCCACAGGAGAAGGATGGGCAATCTTTTCCTGTGTGATTAAGTGTCCCTGAAAACCTGCTGGTGGGTCAACTATAGGTCAGTTCTGACGGATGATACAGCGATTCTAGGAAGGTCTGGTGGCCTAAGTGGTAAGAAAGTGCACTGCAACCCCAAAGCCACAGAGTTTAAACTCACCAGCTGCTCCATGGGAGAAGGCTGGGCGATCTCATTCTGCGTAATTAACTGCCTCTGAAAACCTGCTGGAGGGTCAGTTCCAACTCAATTGTAAACAACAACATTCTAGAGACTAAGGTCTTCGGGGGATTTTGCAAAACCAACCAAAAAGGGCAGCTCCCTGGTGTGGTGGTTCAAATCCACCAGCCATCCCCTGGACACAGATAAGCAACCTCTTCCCATGCAATTTACAGCCTCCAAAAACCTGCTGGAGGGTTAGCTAGGAGTTGACTCTGACTCGACAGCAATCAGTGGTGATGGGTTTTTTTGTTTTGTTTTGTTTTGTTTCTGAGTGGTTTAAAAGGCACAAAAAATAGTTACTGACCTCTTAATGACTTTTTTTTTTTTTACACAAAGAATTATTCTCTAAGACAGAGGATTTTAACATAGCGGCTTCACAAACTTCCCTTGAGACAAGGTACTTGCACTATGAACATGTTAGGTGCTGTGAAATCCGTTGATTTCAACTCATAGTGACAGAGTAGAACTGCCCCTTGGGGTTTCCTAGGTGTTAAGGGAGTGAATCAGCAGGGCTTTCTGAAGTATCAGCCTTTAGTTAGCAGTCAAGCATTTATTTAAACACTGCATTACTAGAGGGGTGTGTGCCTAGATAGATAGCTACTGATTCTGTGAAATCTACTTATTTTCAAAGGGACCTGTGATCCTAATAACCAGTGATGGCAATAATGCACATCTACTCTTCACCAGGGAAGGGCAGAGGTGGTGCTGTGTTGCAGATTGAGCCTGGGAGAAAAACATCAGAGGAGACTGGAGTAGTGGTGAGCTTGAAAGCCAAGAAAGTGAACATGGGCCGAGGCAATGGTTAAACATGAACAGATTCTTCTGAGGCCACGGGTCTGTACAATCTGCGATTCCCGCAATTAGAGATATTCGTGCAGAATGGTGGGAATAGAAAGAAGACAGTGGGAACAAAGCAAGGTAGATCCAGGAGCGGAAGATAGTTATTGGTCGAAATACTTTAAAAGTCTGTCAATTAAGAAAAGTGGAAGGATGGAGTGCTACCTTGGAGGTAAGGCAGGGCCAAGGAAAGTTCTTCTTCACCTACTCCCCCTTAAAAATGGGAGATGATGTGCTTATTGAAGAAGAAGCTAAATGAACAGGAGAGACCAAATAAGAAAGAAGGCACCTAATTAGGAGACTGGAAAGAAAGAACCTGAGCTGAAACCGAGGGTAAACTTGTGAATTGATTTAGACATTTCTGAAGCCAGAGTGTTGGTGGGAGGGAGAGGTGAAGATAGACGGTGTGATCTTCTCTCATGTTCACTGCCAATTTCTTCTACACCACTACTTAAGGCACGTATGGCAAGTAGCTTGCTCCTTCTGCCAGACTCAGTCCTGCTACCCCTGGGCAAAAGCCCCTTGGCTCTGGGCATCTAGCACTTTCTTTCTACTCTTAATCTCTTGAATTTCTTCATTTCCCAGCTCCAAAGACTGACCTTGTTGGGCACTTTCCCCTCTTCAGGTCCCACCTTCACAGAATGTTCTCGGTGATTATTTTAGTAGCAAACTACAGAAACATATTTTGACGATTGTGTTTTCTCTCTCTCTCTCTCC
>NW_006399826.1:14546168-14683751 GCF_000299155.1 Elephantulus edwardii | reverse complement strand
TAATTAATTTATTTTATGTGTGCACCGTCAAATTGGATCTGACTGGTACAGGAGGCAATTGTTCCTCCTTCTTCAGCAGAGCATCTGGTGGATTTGAACCATGCACCTCTGGGATTGCAGTGCAGTCAGGGCCTTTTGAGAACTTTCAGGAAAGGTTCATCAGAGGGCTATAGGAAGTTGCCAGGCATCATTTTGTTCTCCTCACCTCCACTTATGTCTGTTTCTACCTGGATGGCCTCGAGCTGCAGAGGTCATCTCAGATTAAGTAGTCATCATGGAGATCGAACCAATGTGATAAAGAAAGAGTCAGAGTGTTGCTGTACAAAGTCTAGCTATCATGTTTACCTTGGACTATCCACCTCTGAACTCCCTTCAAGCTGACAGGAATCCACCCCTGTTGTATTTAAGCTGTTGTTATTCCTGGGTCCTGCTCCTAGCCCTGGAATGCTGTTGCTGAGATATTGGCAGAGCTGGGGCTGGACAGGGACCCCTGTGCTCCCTCTACAGCTCTGCTGTTCTCATGTGTGAGACTCTCTTACAGTTTGTGCCCGGATATGTATCCAAAGCCAAAATAATTTTCAAAGCTGTCAGCTGTGCCTTCCCGCAGACTCCTGCTCCCGCTGCCTCCTCATTTCCACCAGAGCGAAGGGAGGCTGCTTGTGATTAACTTTTTGTTCACCTCTCTTTTCTGAATTGTTTCTTAAACCAAACACCCGGTATCCATAGCTCAGGATGTTACGTTGCTAACATGGTGATGAATTCGTTTTAGTCTCTTTAATTAAACAAATAAAACATAAAAACAGTGAACTCCCTGTGGTTTCTGCTTGAGTTTATGCTCCTCCTTCAATTAAGAAATTCTTCCTGGGAATTTAGATGGATCCTTCACTTTATTCTTATTACTTCAGTGCATTTATTTGGATCCTTGAGTAATGGATAATTGTGTTCTGTTGGGTTTTAAATACATACATAAGTGATATACAAAATAATTTTATTTTGACATTCATTCAATCCTGGGCTTTCTGGAAATATCACAAAGACATGTGTCTGGTTGCCTGATGCTCACAGCTTCTCCAATGTCCTATTGACAAGTAATTAGATTGTTTCCATATTTTCAATATTGTAAAAAAAAAAAAGTGAAAATAGGGGCAGGCAGGGGAAAAATGTGAAAATAATGTATCATATTGCACATATAAGGGAGAGTTTTTCTGGAGTATACAGCTAGACATAAAACTGGTTGTCGGATAGCATGCCTATCTTTCTTTTTTCTAGCTACTTTCCAATTGCTCCCCTACAGACGTTAAAACCTTTTGCACCCACTCCAAAATGGCTGTGCTCATTTCTCAAGAATATTTGACATTGTTGAACTTTATACTTTTTGACAATTGGGTCCATGTGATACAGTGTCTCTTTGCTAAAATCGGCATTTCCCTGATTATTAATAAGGTAAGGCATCCTTTCATGTGCCTGTAGGCCATTGTGGTTTCTGCTTCTGTGAACTGCCAATTTTTACATTTGTCCTGTTATTTTATTGGGCTGCTTGCCTTTTATTATTGTAGCTTTGTTTTCACACATTTTAGGTATTAAATATATTTTTGTCAGTGTAGACTCTCTAATTCTAATACTTGTCTTTCCTTTTGCTAACTTTGTTGTTGTTGTTAAGTGCCATCAAGTCATCTGCGACTCATAGCGACCCTATGTACAAGAGCCCTAAATGCCGTTCTATCCTGTGCCTACCTCGCTGTCTCAAACACATTCACTCCCACCACTCCGCTCACAGAATCGATCCATCTCATCGAGGGTCTTCCTCTCCTGCGCCGTCCCTCCACTCTCCCAAATATAATGTCCCTCTCAAAGGACCAGTCCCTCCTTGCAACATGCCCAAAGTATGTCAGATGAAGCTTCAGAATCCTTGACTCCAGGGAACATTCTGGCTTCACCCTCTCCAGGACAAACCTGTTTGTTCTACTAGCAGTCCATGGTATAGTCAACACTCTTCTCCAGCACCACAGCTCAAAGACATCAATTCTCTTTTTATCATCCCTATTCACTGTCCAACTCTCTGATGCATAGCACGTAATTGCAAAGACTATGGCCTAGATCAGGCGCACCTTAGTCTCCAGCCTGACGTTGTTGCACTTCAGTACTCTTGAGAGGTCCCTCACAGTTGACTTCCCCAACGCAATTCGACTCCTGATTTCCTGGCTGCTGTTACCAAGAGTGTTGACTGTGGAGCCAAGTACACTAAAACTGTTAACTATCTCAATCTCTTCACCATTCATACTGATGCTGCCAATAGGCCCAGTGGTGAGAATCTTTGTTTTTTTTATATTGAGCTTCCATCCATATTGAAGACTGCAGTCCTTGATCTTCTGCAGCAAGCGCTTCAGGTCCTCAGTTTTAGTGAGCAGGGTTGTGTCATCTGCGTATTGCAGGTTGTCGACGATTCTTCCACCAATCCTGATGCCACATTCCTCCTTGTACAGCCCAGTGTCTTGGATGATCTGTTCTGCATACAGATTGAAAAGGTATGGAGACAGAATTCATCCCTGACAGACCCCTTTCTTGATTTTGAACAATCCAGTGTCTCCCTGCTCTGTTCTGATGACTGCGTCCTAGTCCAAGTATAGGTTTCACATTAGCACGATCAAATGTTCTAGGATTCCCATTCTTCTCAGAGTCAGCCATAGCTTGTTGTGATCCACACAGTCAAAAGCCTTTGCATAGTCAATGAAGCACAGATAGACATTCTTCTGGTATTCTCTGCTTTCTGCCAAGATCCATCTTACATTAGCTATAATGTCTCTAGTACAGCGACCTCTTCTAAATCCAGCCTGCACATCTGGCAGTTCTCTGTTGGCATTCTGTTCCAAACGTTTTTGGATAATTTTCAGCAGAATCTTGCTTGCATGTGATATAAATGATATTGTTTGAAAATTTCCACACTCTGTTGGGTCACCTTTCTTTGGAATGGGAACAAATATCGATCTCTTCCAGTCAGTTGGCCAGCTGGCTGTCCTCCAGATTTCCTGGCACAACTTAGTGAGCACATCCAGGGCAGCATCTGTTTGTTAAAATAAATCAATGGTTATGTTGTCAACTCCTGGAGGCTTGTTATTTGCCAATTCCTTCATAGCAACTTGAACTTCCTCCTTCATCACCATAGGTTCTTGCTCACATGTTATTTCATGAAATTCCTCTGTGTCAGCCAATTCCTTCTGATACAGTGACTCTGTGTACTCCTTCCATCTTCTTTTTATACACCCTGGATCATTCAACATTCTACCCAAACTATCTTTAAGTATTGCCACCTGTGGCTTGAATTTGTTTTTCAACTCCTTCAGCTTAAGAAATGCTGAGCGAGTCTGGCCCTTTTGATTTTCTTACTCCAGCTCTCTGCACATGTCATTATAGTATCTTGTTTTGTCATCCTGAGCTGCCTTTTGAAATTTTCTATTCAGCTCTTTGATTTCTTGATTTCTTCCTTTAGCTTTGGCTTCTCGGCGTTCTAATGTAATACTCAGAGTTTTCCTTTTAGGTTTTTTGGTCTAAAAATGCTATAAAAAGAAAACATGTTCTCTAGAATATTTTTAGTAGTTTAACCTTTTGAACATTTAATATTTAATCTCTCTGTAAATTACTTGCTATTTTGTGTTATTACTATGACAGAAAAGGAAGTGATGCTGAAGTAAAAGAATTGAACCGAAGATTTCAAAAGACAGCTGGAGAAGACAAAACAAAATACTGTAACAGAATTTGCAGGGAGCCGGAATTGGAGAACAAAAAGGGAAGAGCTCATTGACATTTCTCATGTGGAAAGAAATGAAAAACAAATCTAAGCCTTGAGTTGCAATACTGAGAGATACTGTAGGCAAAATCTTTAACGATCTAGGAAGCAGCAAAAGAAGATGGAGGGAATGCACAGAACCACAGCATGAAAAAGAATTGGTTAGACCTGAATATTTCAGGAAGTATTATATCTTCAAGAGCCAGTGGTAATGAAAGAAGTTCAAGTTGATTGATGGCATTGACAAAAAGTAAGGTCCCAGGAATTGATGAAATAATAATTGACATGTTTCAATTAACAGATGCAGCCTGGACTTGCTCAACAGTCTATGCTAAAATATTTGGAGGACAGCTGCCAAGAAATTAATCTTTGATGAAGGTTGCATAGTGGAGCATACGCGGGGCGGGGGTTGGGGGGGAGGGTTGTATATCAGTGAAGGAATTTTTCTTTTACTTTTCAAAGAGAAGAGTGAACTGGAGGGGGGGTGGGACAGGGAGAAAAATGCAATGATGAATGAGTGGAAATCCAAAATCTCTGTAAATGTTCATTAAAATTAATAATAAAAAAGAAATTCATCTTTGTTCCCATTCTTAAGAAAGATTATACCATAGGATGTGGAAATTAGTGAACAATATTGCTAATTTTGCAAGCAAAATATTACTGAAGATTTTTTTAAATGGCTAGAACAATATGTAGAAAAGGAACTGCCAGAAATTCAAGCTGAATTTAGAAGAGGCCTTGGCACCAGAGATATTACGATGCCAGATGGATCCTGGTTGAAAGCAAAGAGTACGAGAGGAATGTCTATTTGGTTTTTTTTAGGAATGCCTATTTGTGCTTGATTGACTTTGAAAGGCATTTGACTGTGTGGATCATAACAAATTATGCCTAACATTGAGAAGAATGGGAATCCCAGACACTTAATTGTGCCCATGCTAAATCTATACCTAAATCAACAGGCTGTGGTGTAAACAGAGTAATGGAACACTATATGGTTTAAAATTAAGAAAGATGTGTGTCAGAGTTGTATCTTGTCTCCATACCTATTTAATTTGTATACTGAGCAAATAATTTGAGACATTGAACTCTGAAAAGAATACAGCATCAGGACTGGAAGAAGACTCATCAATAGCCTACACTATAGAGATGACACAATCTTGCTTGCTGAAAGTGAGGAGGACTTGATGCATTTGCTGCAGATGATCAAAGAATGCAGCCTTCAATGTGGACTGCAACTCAGTGTAAAGAAAACAAAACTTCTCCCTACCGGACCAATAGGCAGCATTATGATAGAGAAAAGACTGACACTATCAATGATTTCATCTTACTTGGATTCACAATCAACACACCTGGTACCAGCCATCAGGAGATAAGAAGACATATTGCACTGGGAAAGTCGGTAGTCAGGGATCTCTCCAAATTATTGAGAAACAATGATGTCAGTTTGAAGACTTAAGGTGTGCCTGATTTAGGCCCTGGCTTTCTCAATCATTTGGTATGCATCAGAGAGCTGCCTCTGAGCTATGGTGTTGGAGAGTACTGAATATCTGAAGGTTTGCCGAAAGAACAAACCGATATGTTTTTGAGAAAGTGTAACCAGTATGCTCCTTGGAGGCAAAAATGACAAAGCTTCATCTCACATACTTTGAGCGTGTTGCTTGAAAAGGTAGAAGGTTAGTGAAAGAGAGGAAGACTCTCAACAAGATGGACTGACACATTGATTGCACAGGATAGGACAGACTACAGATCCGGGTTTCTATGAGTCATACTCAACTTGATGGCACCTAACAACAGTGACAGAAAACCATTGTTGATGTTCCATCATGTTGCAACACTAGATAGAACATTTATCCTTTGCCTGTGAAAATTATCAAATAAATTCATTTATTTCTGGACTTGCTACTTGTTTCCATCTGTCTCTTTATCCTATATCACGATGATTCGGTTTTATTATATGCTTTGGTGTCTGTGCTCTAAGTTTCTTATTATGGGTTATCAATATTATTTTGGTTATTCTTACCCTTCTTTCCTACATCTTTCAAAAGATACTTTTCTCCAACCTTCCTTCTTATTCCAGAGTCTTCTGTCTTCAGATCAGGTTTACCTCAGCAAACATCAAACGGCCATGGGTGGATTGCCTAACATCTCTGGGTTTCTGTTTCCTCTGTTCTGCCTACATCGCGGGATTGTTGGGCTAACAGAATGAAAGAAGAGGGTGAGGATGTTGTGACGACGTTAAAGTGACAGTATTAAAAACACTGTCCGAATGCAAGCAAGCCAAAGCAATAGTCTCAGGTCTGGCCAGAGAGAAAATGGGAAATCTGAAGTATCTCTACCTGTCCTCTCTCATGCCACATGCACTTTTTCTGCTTTCTCGAACTCTTCCTGATTTCTCCTTTCTCTCAAACTTCAAGTGTTCTGAGATGCAAAGGTCTTTAATCAAGGATAGACTTAGGAGTACGTGTCAAACACATCATGGAGTCATACAGATCTGGGGCCAGTTTTCAGCTCTGGCTGTGGCACTTAGGTGAAGTCACTCAAACTCTTCAAATCTCAGTTTCCTCAGCTTTCCAGGATACCTAGTAATTATCTCTCGTCTGTAGTATCGTGAAAGTCAGAAGAAATAATTTAGGTGAAAGTACTTGCTAAAATGTGAGGTCCTATGAGAATCATAAGGCATTATTATTATAGTTCTTGCTGACATTTACATGTGGAAAATGGCTTATAGGAAGGTAATGATGGTTAACTGAGTTGAAGTGCTTTACGCTTCCTGCTAAAATCAAGGCACGCAAGAGAATCAAACTCATTTTTCTCTACAAGTCTAGCTGACTCTTCAGTGCAATCTCTACAAATTTTCTAGAAGACTTGGAAATTCCATTCTTAAACACCATTCCTTTTACACTTTTTGCAGTGCTTAGTTGGTACAAATAGTTAATATTTTTACCCTTGAAGGGTACTTGGCTGCTAACCAAAAGATGAAGAAGCAAGGTCATCCAGAGTCATTGTAGAAGAAAGGTCTGATAATCTATTTCAGAAAAAAGTCAGTCATGAAAGCCTTATGGCTTCTAATTGTATTTTGACACACCTGGGTTGCTGTCATTCAAAACTGATAAAGTGGCAACTGGTGAAGTTTGTGTTTTTGTTTTTGTTTTTTTTTTTAATTTTGCAGCCTGTAGTTTTGAAGAATTAGTGATAGGATGGGTGAGGATATATGAGATCCAAGATGCTAATCTGTACAAACAGGCAGAAGTATCATTATGCAGGCCCTGGGCTCCCCTCAGAGACTGAGAGGTGGAAACAAATCAGTCTTGACCCTACTTGCTCATACTATTCAATAAAAATGAACACTGAGGTCAGCCCTGATGTTATATGAAAGGACCTCCCCTGCAGTCAGCATATGGTGGTGACCCACACATCTTTAACTCTTGGTAGAGGGGCAATTGGAACAGTGTGTTTCTGTGTCAGCATTAGTCTTGGTCTTGGGCCAAATGACATGCCTGGGCCAGATGACACGAAGCTGATCCCACCCTCTTAACATAATATAGAATGCCCTTTTCACTCGTAATTAAATTCTTACACTGTCCCCAGTTCTTTTGAGTTTCTTAACTTCTCTCTACAGTTACCTCCATAGTTGACCTCAGGTCCTTTTGGAAGCCTTAGCCATCACTACACCTGTTCCTAATCTCTGCCAGTGATCACTTCTTCATTGTGATTTGGGTAGAGCCCTTGACTTCTGACAGGGGCTTGGATCGTCGTCCCTGTGACTCATCATCAGCTTGTCCTTTCCCCTTGGGTCTACCTCATTTCTGACACATTCTCACTCTTCCAACCCCAGTTTACTCTGACACACCTGAGGTTGCCATTAGTCAAAACTTACTTTCTAGCAACTGGTGCAGAGTTTCGATTTCGAGTCTGATCTTGCTCTTGTGTTCATGGAACTTTAAGAATTTTACTCTCTTTGCATGCCCATATCCTGTGACTGGTTGGTATAGTCTTAGGAATCAGAAGGAAATAGTCTAACAACACAAGCCCTTAGAATAACTCTGAAGGGCCATCCCATGCTAGAGTTTCCAATGGAGTCCATTGGGACCTTGAGATTGCCTCAAAGCTGAGTTCTTTCTTCTCCTCATGTGAACCTGCTCCGTTTTTCTGAGAACGCTTACTACTTTGGACTTATAAGCCCATTCATTTCCAAATCTGATTCCTGATAGACCAACCTGCAGTAGGTGTCAACACCTATTGTCTTGTTCTACCAGCCAATCAGTCTTCCACTGACATGTTTTCTTCTTTCTTTGTAAATCCTCCATGTTCTAGGCAAAAAACAGTCTCCCCCAAAGATGTCCATGTCCTACTCTCAATAGTTTGTGAATCAATTACCTTATTTGGCAGAAGAGACTTTGCTGAAGTGATTAGGTGTCAGATCTTGAGATAAAGAGATTATTTTGGAATATCTATTACTTTATTCGTATTAATCTTTAATGTAGAGGACCTTTCTTGGCTGTGATCAGACAGAGAATGATGACAAAGGAAGTGTCAGATAGGTAGGATATATTGGCTTTAAAGATAGAGGAAGGGGTTTAAACCCAACCAATGTGGGGAAATCCCTTGAAAATGGTCAAGTCAGGGAAATAGATTTTCTTAAGGGCCTTCCAAAAGGAATGAAGGCAAATGGTTCAAATCCACTAGCTGCTTTGTGGGAGAAGGATGGGGAATCTCCTCCCTTGCTATTTGCTGCCTCTGAAAACCTGCTGGAGGGTCAGTTCCTATTCGACAGTACACACCACCACCACCACCACCACCACCGCCGCCGCCAACAGTAATGCATCCCAGCTGACACCTTGATTTTAGTTCAATATCCCACCTTTGGGCACTAGAAGATAATAAATGTATATAGCCTTAAGCCTTTAATTTGTGGTGATATATTACAGCAACAACAAGAAACTAAGGCACTTGTCCTAGGGGTTAAGATCATTTTTGCTTTTTAATAGGACCTTGGACATGCCATCCTACATATCTGGGCCTTAATTCTCTCATCTGTGAAAAATGATTATTTTTGAGTCACATTCATTCACAACACCTTATAATTAGACATGCTATGGCCTTATTAACTGAATCTCCTGCTTTGTAACATTTTCCTTCCAATGGACCAGACAGTTGCTGTGTTGCTGGGGATTAAATTGAGACAAATCCATTCAAAATGCCAGAGAAGTCATAGAGATACCACATACCAGTCTTAGGAGTGAGATTTTTTTGTGTGGGATTTTTGGTTTGTTTTTTTTGTTTTTTTCTATCACTCTACCTGTCTGATTTTGTGTCTCTGACTATTTTTCATGGCATTGGAAAAGTGTGTCTCAGATCCCAGGTGGTAACTGATTTATGAATGAAAGACTAATGACTAAAGATTTTGCAAGTTTTCTCTTAACTAGCAGAGCTGCAAAAACAACAGTGGATCCGCCGTTAAAAAATGTTGTGGCGCTTTCTCAAAAAGTTGCAAATAGAGATACCATTTGACCCAGCAATTCCACTACTGGGAATATACCCTGAAGAGACCATAGCTGACATCCAAGCAGATATATGCACACCCATGTTTATTGCAGCTTTGTTCACAATAGCAAGGAGTTGGAAACAACCTAAGTGCCCATCAACAAACGAATGGCTAGAGAAGCTGTGGTATATTCGCACAATGGAATACTATGCTGCATTAAAAAACAAGGAACTCATGCAATATTATTCAAAATGGTTGACTCTGGAGAACATTATGGTTGACTCTGGAGAACATTATGCTGAGTGAAATATCCCAGTCACAAAGGGGCAAATATTACATGATGCCACTGTTGTAGAATGGGACTGTCCTTGGGGTTGGGGAGAGACTGAGTAAGATGGGTTCAATGATGTGTGCTGCACTGAGGTGGAGGAGGGAGGGAACTGTTTAAAAGAGATATATAACTAGGTGTTTCTGTCATCACAGGGGTCTAGAGCGAGGGCTGCATGGTGGAGGGGACCTGGGGGGGGTTGTGGAACAATGAAAGAATCTTTTACTTTTCCATAATTTTTGACTCATGTGCTTATAACTTGTTAGTCAAATTTGTGTCTTCTAGGTTGCAACACCCCCATGATACATCTTCAAGGATATGAACATGTACGGCCAAGCACAATCAATAAGAGTGCATCTAAATTCCAAAATCAATCTCCATAATAGTCTATGTATTTCCTACTGCCAAAGGGGCCCTTTAGAGTAGTGAGAGAAGATCTTCACCCTGAAACCCACAGCGTCCCTTTTCAGCAGGAAGTAGCTAAGAGAATACGCCATCCCCTTTTCCTTATGACTCAGGGTGAAGTCTCTCTCAGGGAGGAGTGATAGGGAATGGTAAAGGACACACTGACAAAGAAGATTAATCAGAACTGGCTTTGACAAGCACTGTGGCATTTGGACAAGAACAAACTGGGAGGAGGGTAGAGAGAATGGTGCAGCGGTGAATGAATGGAAACCCAAAATCTCTGTAAATGTTTATGAAAATTAATAAAATATAATTATAGACAAAAAAACGTTGTTGGTGTTGTCGTTGTTATGCTGAAAGTAATTTGTTAAAAGCTTCAGGCACAAAAAAAAGTTACAGGTACCAAGCTTAGAGTTGAAATCAAAGCTTGATACCTTTTGGTACCAAGTACTTTGCACCAACTATTTTTGTACCAAGTATTTTAGCTGCTGTTAATGGTTACCTGTGTCTTTAGGAAAATCCACCAGTTTTAGAAGTTTTAAAAGGTATTCTTAGCTTGATTCCCCCTGCCCCCCAGGATCTATATTATAGAATGTCAAAGTAATTTTATTTATATATATTTATTAATATATATATATTTTACCAGATAGAGCTATTAAAGAAGGAAAACAGGGTACTAAAAGAGGATAAAAACAACCCCCCATTGGGCTTCTTTGCCCTCCTCCTGGGTAATCAGTGCAGTTGCCACTTCATTAACTGATGTTTGTTAAGAAAAGCTGACCTAACCACAGAATAATAATGGCAATAGCATGGTGATAATGATGACTTCCTGCTACATTTATCCTGTCCCTTATGCATTTCAATGTGCTTATTATTTCTTTACTTGTTTGAGCCCTAAGTTCTTAAAATTTGTACAAGATAGTTAAGGAGGTAAAGAGAATGGGCCTTATCCACCTAATGTGATGGAAAATGTCTGTGATGACATGGCCCATCCACTGCATGCAACAGGCATGAGTTAGGGTCTTGTCTCTTCATGGAAACCTATGTCTACTACACACAATAGGAGTAAAATAATGTCTCCACAGAATTTCTACTACTAACCTAGGGCAGCAGCAAATAATTCTATTGTACTCTCAAAGAAAAAAAAGCCATTAAAATATTAGTCACTGGACTTAGCTAGGAAAAGGCTAACAAACTGAGTGGAAGAAAAAGAAATATATCTAGATTCTAAAATGTAACTCTTGTCAATGAGATACTGGTCAGTGAATTCTACAAACAGGTTAAAGTAGAGACTTTTTGCTTTTCTTCCCTCCTGGGACCCTATGCAGATTTCCTTTAGGGAACCAATCTCCATAACCTCTCTGCATTATGGCATCTCCAAAGCCGATGTTACAGTTCCCCCTCCTTCTTTCCAGGTACAATTGGACGGACAAACATTAAGGGAGATAAGAAAAATCTCAGACCAGTGACTGTAGGTACCCAAAAAGGAACAATTCTTAGAGACGTCCTTAGTTTGTGCATTAGGGTCATAGGGTTCTTATGAGTCATACGCAACACAACAGCACCTAACAACAATTTGTGAATAATGAGGCATATGACCAGATCTTTACAAAGATTCTATTTACTCCAACAAGATCTCACTGTACATTTGGTCTAAGAATGTAGCTTAGACCTAAAAAACCTTAGCTGTAAAAGACCTCGAAAAAGTAAGATACAACTCTGACTGATTTTAATGTGATCTTCGTTATTAGTATTTAGCTTCCAGGAAGATAATTTATTTCACCTACAAAATGGATATGATAAGAATGAGTGTCCACTCTATATCATGAAGTCATCCTGAGATTCAAATATCTAAATGCTAAAGAATAGGGTTGCTATGAGTCACAAGCGACTCAATGGCACATAACAATAAGAACAAGAACACCAGCAAGCACTATTCTTGTTTCTATTAAGTGCCATCAAGACGACTATGACTCACGGCAACCCAATGAACAGCAGACTGGAACCTTGACCTATCCTCCACCATCATCGTAATCTTTCCTGTGCTCAAACCCATTGTTACAATCACTCTGTCAATCCTTTTGTTGGAAGTCTTCTCCTTCGATGACCTCTGTCTTTCCCAGCACGATGTCTTTTTTCCAAGTACTAACCCCACCTGACAACATGCTCAAAGTATGTGAAGTGTCACCATCCTTTCTCTAATGGGCATCCTGGTTGTATTTCTTCCAAGACAGATTTGTTTGCTATTTTGGTAATACATGCTCTTTGCATTCAATATTCTTGAACAACATTACAATTCAAAGATATGGTTTTATTATTGACAATGTTGCTAATAATTTTAATAATAGCCTGACAGGAACAAGATAGTAGAAGAATCAGTAATTGTGGTAGTACTGGTGGGCACTTCCGAGATTGTTCATTATATGTAGATGCCTACTGGAAAAGCCACTTCTGTGTTGAGATAATATATTCAGTGCCTTTTCTTAAATTAGATCCTGGAGTTTTACAATAACCCCCAGAAGTAGATCCTATTATCTTCATTTTTCACAAAGAACTGAGTCTTAGAAAGGATCAATATATCAAGCTATTTATCTTGAGAACCTAGTGGCTCCTGCTAACATCTAGTGGTGGTTGATAAACTTAGCATTTCCAGGACAGAACAATCTTGAACATCTTAAAGCTTATTAGTGACTTGCTGTCTTAACCTTGAGGAAAAAGCTATATTAATATTTGAAGTTTCTTCAACCAGGGCAGAACAATCTACCATCCATGAGGAGTCATTCAGAACAAAAGTAACCTCTGCTCTATGACAGATGTATAACTGTCCACTAAAAATTTTCTTCAAGAACTTCCTAATATTATAATTTTTTCCAACAGCCCATGGGAAGTAAGTACCTAGTCATAACTACCTGAAGTCCTTTTTTATCAAGAAAAGGCTGTGTGATAAATTCTCACCAACAGGATGAGAGTGAAAGTGTATGTCAGTTGCTGGCCAAGATGAGTAGGAAGTAGATATACCATCTTCACTTTCTCCTCCCTCATCAACCACTACAGAAGCCACAGGTCTTAGAAGATGGTAAAGTCACAAAATAGGAAGCACCCAAGTTCTTGATTCACCACTTGGAAAACACCCAATTTGGACAATATGTGAAAGGAATATGATCTTCTGTGGCATTGTCACTGAGCTTTGCATGCTATCCATTTCAATACTTATTGTACTCTATATTCCAATCAGCATTCCAGATCTAATAGTTATTCACTGCCGTCATGGAAACCATTGTGTTCCCTCATCACTGATACCAGCTTGTACCTCCTGAGAAGCTTTCTTTATGTGCTGTATAGGTGTAGAGCACCTGGTCTGCCTTGTCAAACAACCAATAAATCTGTGTTTGGCAAAACAGTAGTTTTCATCAGTAAGTGACCTTAAGATAACATTTACATTGCTGAAGAAGTTATTCCAACACTGAACCAGAGGCATCCTACTCAGGCCCTCCTGGGGCACGAAACAAGAAAACTAATGAAGTGTGGAGATTACTAATGGCTTTATCATCCCTCTTGCCCATCCATTTTCCTTTTGCAAACTTCCAAATATGTTCAGTAGCGTCAGATCTGTTCATCTATTTTTGACATATAAATAAAACTAACTCATCCCTTTAGAGTTTTTCACGTGACCACTTTATACTTAGAGACAACTGGACTGTGTGAGAGAGACAATAGCTCCAGGGGGAAAGGTCTACATAGACCCAGCTCACTTAGGTGAACCACTGTTCTCACATGATCCTAGTGACCACTGAGGAGAAAATAACTTTAGTTTTCCAAAACAACATTATGAACGACAGCAAGGATTTTAGAGGACACAAATACACCATCATTCTACTTACAGTATCCTTGGTCACACAGGCATCCACAAGTCCTAGAGTCTTGTGAACCTCTGTTCAGTTGACTGCAAATCGTGAGCAAAAAAAGTCCTGGAAAAATAGAGATTGGTGGTCAGAAATAAGTACCTTATAGGTAGAAACTGTTTTTTTTTTAAAAAAATTAGTTTTTCTGTTATTGAGAAAATACTTTTTCTGTTACTGAGAAAATACACAACATAATTTATACTAACTCAGAAGTTTCTACATGAACAACTCAGTGACAAAATTAATTTTTTTAAAAACTAACTTTTACTCTTTTAAAATTGTAAACAATACATGTGCATTTTAGAACAGAGATAATAAAAGCTATGAAATAAAAGAAAAAGTAATCTCTTATCCTCCCCGGATATAACTGCTTTTAGCACATGATACACTTAGAGATTGTTTAATGAATGAGTACAAATTTTTTTGATGTCTTTAATTATACAAAACTGAGGGAAACTGCATGTACTAATAATAACCTGCTTTTATCCACCAAATATGGTGCTATGTCTCTATGCAAACCAGCTAGAAAACAGAAAACAAAATCAAAACCAAAAATTCAAGAATGAAAACTTAGGTTGGATTTTAAAAACTACCGGATGATTTAACATTAAATGGTTTATCCAAAGTACCAGAAATCAGTCAAATGAATTCAGCCACCCTCAAAGTGTTATTCTAATCTTTCAGTGAGTGCTATACTTTCTAAAAAATGGTAATGATTCTTACATTTCTCCAAGAACTTTGAGATAGAAAAACATCAATATTGCTTGAAATAAATATAACAATATTAGTTTCTTTAGTTCATTTCAATCATTTAAAGGGTTGGCAATAAATAAAACTTTTACTATTACTCTCTTCTAAGTGGTAAAACACTGGTCTGTCAGTATGCTGTACTGAGGTAACTTGGGGTTGCTGTGATGCTGAATGTTGTGCCACTGGTGTGTCAAATTTCTTATTAGTGACACATGGTGGACAGTGGTTGGTGGAGCTTCCAGATTGAGGCAGGTTTGGAAGCAGGCATGGCATCCACTTTCTAAACCACATGACTCTGGAAACTCTATGACTTTAGAGAAACGATGATAGTTACAGTACAGGGTTCAGGTCTTTTGTTAATAGGGTCACTATGAGTCATGCTCAACTCGACAACATTTAACAACAACAATATTACTTAGCTGGATGGATTAAACTGAATAGATATTTTTGCAAGAATTTGGCACACATGTATACTGTTACCATTTCCAAATTATAACACTTCACTGTTGGAGAAAAGAAATATTTTAATGAATGTTATGTATTTTAACAAGCTCTGACCCTGAGATTGGTAATGGTGCAATTTCAAGCATCCAAATAAGTAAATAAATGAGGAAGAAAATCAATGTTAATTGCGGTAATTTGCAGTACTTTTATATTCTTAATTAGGAGATAAAATAGAATTCATTATCCATGCCCACTATAGATGGCATTCATAGATCACCATTATGACCAGAGACAAGACCTGAAGTCATGGTTATAAAAGAAAGAACAGAGAGAAATCATTGATACATTACTGGTCAAAATGTGCAAGTGCCAGGAAAGAGGGTGGCACAAAATGTCCATCATCCATGAAGACCGTTCTTTCTGACAAGTGGATTGTGTTATTACAAGATATTCTTGTTGATTGTGGAGCCCTGCCCTTCCTTCCTACTCTTTTTGACAGGCTTTTTCCTTCAGATTCACATATAACCTCACTGATCCCATCTCTGGGCTCTGCTTCTCCAAATGCTTCCAGCTGCAGAACATTTGTGTGCTTCATTTTCCTAGTGAACCCTACTGTTCAGCAAATGTGGGGGGAAAAATAAGAGCTCACTTCCCTGCCCCTTTATTTTTTTACAGTATAATTTTATTATTTTTGTTGTTGTTGAAGAAAAAAATAAAACCACAACCAGCCAACAGGACACACAAAAAATAAATAATTTCTACATGCACAATTCAGTCACATGGATTGTATTCTTTACATTAGGCAACTCTGTTAGCCATCCTTTATGAATTGTTACTCCTCCACAAACTCAATGCATCCCTTCCTATTAATTAAGCTAAATTATTGCTTGGTTTTAAGAGAATGACAGGGAATAGTTTCCGTTTAAGGTTTAGCAACTAGGGCATGGGGTTTATCCAGCCTCAATAGCTCCAGAAAGTCTGTATTTGAAATTCTCTTCTGCAAATTTCTCATTTCTGAGCAGGGTTCTACTATTGACTATTTGATCCAAATGTTTAGATGATACCCAGCTACCAAATGGTAGCTGGGTATCATCTAGCAAGAAAAGTTTTTCTTCTTATAAACGGCATAAAACATTTTAATTCACAATGTCCTTTAAAAAATTAAAAACTAAAACTGGGCAATAAACAAGGAAAATTGGAAAGAATTGATATATTTTAATTACGGTTCTGGAGAAGGATATTTAAGATACAATAGACAGCCAAAAGAATGACTAAATCTGTCTTTAAGGGAGTCCAGTCAGAATGCCCCTTAGAATCAAGACCTCATCACCCATAATACTTCAGAAGGGACCAGTCCTTGGGAAAGGACATTATGCTTATAAACCCAAAGGATTCCAAGAAAAAAGAAGACAATGAGATAGAGTGACACTCTGGTTATAATAATGGGCTCAAGCCTAGCAACAGTTGTGAGGATGGCACACGAACAAGGAATGCTTCATTCTGTGGTATGCAGGGTTGAAACTGGGGAACTGACTTAGTGGCATCTAACAAGTGCAACAGGCTTGGTATATAATTTATCATACAAACAAATTTAATATATGCACATCTGGGACAAAAGCTAAATTAGACAGGACAGCAGATTTAAGTTGGTACAGTTGCAGGCAAACTTAAGACGCTTCATCTCTCTAATGAAAACCCCTAAGTTCCCGAAGGCAGGGTTAGGGTGGCAGTGGGTTTATGCTTTCAGGCATGTGAGAATGAGCCCTGCTTTTGTGATGTGACCTTGGAGGGAACATCAATTGATGTCTGTAAAAATGAGCATTGATGTATTTGGCTGTGGGCAGGGATGGCTGGCTGGTCATATGTCTCTGATGAAACATTACTGTGAACTGTGGGTGTGTATGAAAGGAGCCCTACTTTTCTGATGTTCTGGCTTTCCTAGTCTGGTAGACAGGCACGGAACCTCAGAAAAGATAGGCATGGAACAGAGTGGGCCACCAGTCATGATTGCCTCACCAACGAGATCATAACTGATTTGAAGGAGTATGAACAACTCAAGAGAAAAGAAGAAAGGCAATTATCCATTATAGGGTTCTAAAAAGAATGAAGATGCTTGTCTACTTTAGACATTGAGGTGCATTGAACTGGTAAAAAACTTTAAAGCTGAATCTATGAACTAAAGGAATATCAGAAACTGATTTTTACCCCCCTTGGAAAAAGACATTATAGAGTGTCAGTCAAGGCCCTTAATGAGGTGGATTGACACAATGACAGCAACAATGGAGTTGAACATGGTAGAAATTGTGAGGATGGCTCATATCTGGCAAAGTTTCAACCTGTTGTTCATAGGGATACTATCAGTATTTTATTTTTTAAAATATGTTGTTTGTTGTTAATGTGCCGCCGAGTCACCTGCAACTCACAGAGACCCTATGTACAACAGCCCCAAATCCTGCTCTATCCCTTGCCAATCTTATTGTCTCTGACACACCTATCCCCATTACCTCAGTGACTGAATCAGTCCACCTCATCGAGGGTCTTCCTCTCCTATACTGTTCCTCCACCCTCCCAAGCATGATGTCCCTCTCCAAGAACTGATCTCTCCTTGCAACATGTCCAAAGTGTGTCAGATGGAGCTTCAGAATCCTTGCCTCCAAGGAGCAACTTGGCTTTACCCTCTCCAGGACAAACTTGTTTGTTCTCCTAGAAGTCCATGGTGTATTCAATACTCTTCTTCAGCACCAAAGCTCAAAGGCATCAACTCTTCTTCTATCATCCCTAGTCATTGTCCAGCTCTCTGATGCATAGCAAGTAATTGCAAAGACCATGGCCTGTATCGGGTGCACCTTAGTCTCCAGATTGACATAGTTGCTCTTCAGTACTTTGGAGAGGTCTCTGACAGTAGACTTTCCTGACAGATGATACCAAGAAATTTTAATTTATACTGGGTTACTTACAAAGTTGACTTGACAGCACTTGAGAACAACAACAATAACAAGATGACAAATTTGAAGGGACTTCTGCTTTTAAGATGATAGAGCAACCCTACCCACTTCTTTCTGACTTCATTCCAAACAAGAAGTAAAATGAGACAGACAAATGCCTATTTCATTTTTTGTTGAGGACTTACTGTCAAATGCAATAAAAATTCCACCAGGAGTAAGTAAATTCTGTTATGTCTGCCATCACAGGTCTCAGACAAAGTTGGCAGAGCACAAATTTCTTCAGTAAGACCATAAGGTAAATGACTAAGAGATCAACCCTAGGCCCTGTTTGGCTTCACAGAGCAGCAGGGAAGATGAGATAAGAAAACATAAGGATGTGCCATGTTTGCAAGAAGTAGTTTGTTAAGTAGTCAGCTCAGAAAAGATTGATTAAATACTAATCTGTCTTACAACTCGAGCAACTGGAAACAGTAAACTTACATCAACCTATAAAATCAAACCTGACTAACCCTTAAAGAAATAATTATTTCAAAACAACTATGAGATATCATCTCACCTCAGGAAGAATAGCAATATTTAACAGAACAGCAAGCAACAAATGCTGGTGAGGTTGTGGAGAAACTGGAACCCTGATTCACTGTTGGTGGGAGTAAAATGGTGCAACCACTGTGGAAGGCGGTATGGTGCTTTCCCAAAAAGTTGCAAATAGAGATACCATTTGATCAGCAATTCCTCTACTGGGAATATACCTCAAAGAGACCATAACTGACATCCAAGCAGATATATGCACACCCATGTTTATCACGGCTTTGTTTACAATAGCAAAGCATTGGAAACAACCTAAATGCCCATCAACAAGCGAATGGATAGAGAAGCTCTGGTATATTCACACAATGGAATACTAGGCTGCATTGGAAAACAAGAAACTCATGCAATATTATTCAAAATGAGTAACCCTGGAGGACATTATGCTGAGCGAAATATCTCAGTCACAAAAGGACAAATGCTGCATGGTGCTACAGGGGAGACTGAGAATGATGGGATAAATAATGTATACTGTATTGAAACAGATGAGGGAGAAAACTGTTTAAAAGGGCTATGTGATTAGGTATTATTGTCATAATGGGAGTCCAGAATGAAGGCTGCATAGTGGAGTGGACTTGGAGGGGAGGGATTGTAAAACAATAAAGATTTTTTTCTTTTACTTTTCAAAGAGCAGCTGTACTGGGGTGGGGGAGGGGTGGGCAAGGAGAAAAGTGCAACAAGGACTGAATGGAAATCCAAAATCTCTGTAAATTTTCACTGAAGTTAGTAACAAAAAAATAAAAAAAGAAACAATTATTTACATATAACCAGGAAGCCACGTCAAGTCAACAGAGAGACAAAGAGTAAACTCTAAGTGTTCAGGAGGGAACACATAAAGTTGCACACACACATGAGAGGGAGAGGGACAGGGAGAGGGACAGGGAGAGGGAGAGGAGAGAGGGTGAGAGGGAAGAGAGAGAGAGACACTCATCAGAACTTCAAAAAGGTGAATAGATACTGTACCAAATACAAATAAGATTAAAGACTGATAAAATAAGCATAAAAAGTATAAATGAATAGTTAAAAGGATTAGAGGGGGGGAAAACCCCATGACAGACATGGAAGACAAAATAGAGGCAATAGATCTATGCATATGCATCAATACAGTAGTTGGAAAAGTATACTAAAAAAAACTAGAATAGAATAGAAAACCTATTTGGAGAAATGTAATTCCAAAACATTTCCAGAAATAAAACATTTCGATTTCTAGACCAAACAAGACAAAAAGAACATAAAAAAGTGTTGGGAAAAATGGAAATGAAAAGATTGGCACAAATGGTAAGGACAGATTTCCTTCGCCATCCAAACAAATTGAAATAAAGCAAACAAAAGCAAAAATGAAAACAAAATTTCTTTCTAACAAGAAAAATCAAAGTTGGTTTCAGAGTTTCCCATAGCAACATGCCGTGTAAGAAAATAGTGAAAATATGCTTACAAAGATCTCATTAAGAAGTAAAAGAGAAAGGAAAAAAAAAATGTAAAAAGTTTATGTACAAACCAATATACAAATAAAAATTATGCATAAGACAGCTAATAGACCAAGAATTGAGGTCATCAGGAGTTCATCCTGAAGATACTAAAGATTGAATTTTCCCCAATAAGAAAAACATGGAGAACTATGACAGAGGCACAGGTGAAAAGGGGGCATCCACTTCCTAAACAACATTCCTCCGGAAACTCTATGAACTTTGATAAATGTCGATAGTTGTAGAGAGGCTTCAGGCCTTTTATTCATAGGGTCGCTATGAGTCATGCTTGACTTGACAGCAATCAACAACAGTTTAGAATTAAGACAAAACCCCTACACCAACCAACACCATGACAAATATGATTAGAAAAGGCAATATAAACTTTATCTTTGATAATATACAAGCATTGACACAAAATTCAAATGGTGAAAGGAGAAGACAGGATTATTACTGGATGATTAATGAATCAAGTAACAGAAATTAATGTCTATGAGAAGTTTAAAGTTAAAATTAGCAGAATATCATTTGTAGTATCAACTAAGACTGGGTGAAGGTTGGAAAGTGAGAAGCAGAAAGAGAGAAAGCATGCTAATCTTAATATCTTGATGCATGTTAATATTTTTTAAAAAATTTCATTAATTCTAATGAACATTTACAGAGATTTTGGATTTCCATTCATTCATTGTTGCACTTTTCTCCCTGCGTCGCCCCCCCCCCCCAGTTTGCTCCTTTCTTTGAAAAGTAAAAGAAAAATTCCGTCATTTGTATACAATCCCCTGCCCTGAGTACACTCCACTATGCAACCTTAATTCTGGACTCCTGTGATAACTATAATACCCTATCATATATAGCTTTTAAACTGCTCCCTTATCTGTTTCAATGCAATATACATAATTTATCCAGTTTTTCTCAGTCTTACCCCAACCCTGATGTCAGTCCCATTCTACAACAGTGGCACCATGCAGCATTTGTCTTTTTGTGACTGAGGTATTTCACTCAGCACAATGTCCTCCAGGGTCACCCATTTTGAATAGTATTGCATGAGTTGCTTGTTTTTCAATGCAGTTGCAGCATAGCATTGTGTAAATATACCAGAGCTTCTCTATCCATTTGTTTGTTGATGGGCACTTAGGTTGTTTCCCAACTCCTTGCTATTGTGAACAAAGCCACGATAAACATGGCATGTTAATCTTATTGCAGAGCTAAGAGCCGTTCCTAAGAGTATAAAACTTTCCTGAGTGATGCAGACAGCTGAGCCCTTGGCAGCTAAATGAAAGTCTAGGTGTTCAGATCCACCCAGAGGCACCTCTGAAGAAAGGCCTGGCTATCTACTTTTCAAAAACAGTGACTGAAAACCCTGCGGGCTGTGGCTCTTCCCTCAAACACATTAGTTCATCATGAGTCAGAATTGACTTGAAAGCCACTGCCTTTATATTTATAAAGATAACCACTTACAGGGGGAAAAAATATTAAGATTTCCTGAACTACTACCCTGAAACTACACAAACCCAAACAAACCAAACAAACCAAAAAGTGAAAAATAGAAAAGAGGCAATAAAAGTAGAAAACACATGATGTTGAGACTAAGTCCAAACCTAACTCTTACATCAAGAAAAACAATAAGGAAAAATGTAACAATCAAAACAAAAGGATTCTGCTTAAATAACAAAGTAAAGAAACTGTAATGCTGTGTTAAGAGATTTAGTTCACACTAATTGACTGGAAAACTGATAATGAGTAAAGTCCTAACCAGCAGAGGCATAATAAAAACACAAACAACAAAATAAAACAAAACAAAACTAGAGATCTCACTTTTAATATCAGATATGTATCAAACAAGGCTGAGTCCGGGGCACAAAATACTAAATGAGGGAAGGAGGGGTGCTCTATTGCAACCCACCGTGGGTGTCTAAGCATTCTGAATATTTAGCAATCCACCATGGTACTTTAAGTATTAAGAATATTTATGTGCTTGAAAACATGGCAACCACATATATTAAGTTAGTAATAATCTATATACATAGCACTGGTATGTATACAAAGAAGAAAGAGATACATAAACAGGGCCTGGTACAATTTCACAAACATCAGAGGATGCTTTCAGAATCACATCACACTTGATTTGTAGAGAGGTCTATAAGGAGTTACATAAAGGTGGCACTTCTCTGGCAGTTTGAATTCACCAGCAGCTCTAAGGAACAAAGATGAACAATTTCTTTCCATATAATCCAGTCTCTGAAAACCTGCTGGAGTGTCACCCAGCAGGTGAGTTTGAGTTTTGACACTTTGTTGTTATTATGTGCCATCTGTTAGAATATGACTCATAGAGACCCTATGAAAAACAGGTCAGAAACTTGCTTTATCCTACACAATCTCACAGTCTCTGACACACTCGTGTCATTTGTTAAGAGTCACTGTGTTACTCCATCTTGTTGAAGGTCTTCCTATCTTTCTCTGACACTTTATCTTTTTCTTTGATACTTTAGCACTCTCTATTTGCACAAGCACTGGTGGCACACTCAACTGTTGACTAAAAGGTCAGTGGTTCAAACCCACCAGCTGCTCTGCAAGAGAAAAATGTGGCACTCACTCTCACACTCACTCTGCTCTCATGAAGATTTATAGCCTTGGAAAACCTTGGGCTCTGTTCCACTCCATCCTATGGGACTGCTATGCGTGGTAATCAATTAGACAGCATGAGACATCCTTACACAGTCGTAAGGAAATCGGATAGTGTCCCTTACCTACAATAAACACTGCCATTTATTCCATAATGTGAGCCCTCGCTAGCTCCCCAGCTCCCTCCATTTGTCTATGCTTGCCACCATCTCTCCAAACTGAGGGCTCTCTCACGCTTCCTTGACTTTGTTCTCTCTCATCCATGCCTTTCCTCTCTCAGCTCTTTTTTTTCTATTTACTGGCAGAAGACTAACCTTTAAGACTTCACAAACACACCATTGTAAAGCTTCTTTTCACCTCCAACACACACAAGGCATAAGAGACAATGAATACACACCACTAACCCAGCTGTTCAGAGTTGAGACAATTGAGATGTCTACGTCATCCTTCTTTGCCTATATGAAATTAGGTATCAAGTCCTACTGGTTCTTATTTTTCTCTTCCTCTGTCCTTGACTGTCTTTGTTCCGAGCATTGTACCATCACCCTCACCCTCTTCTGTTCATTCAGCTTTCCAACCCTGGACACATCTTCCTAAAGCATCTCCGGATTAGCCAGTTCCTCTGCTCCAAGGCTTACAGTGAGCTCTCTTTCTTTAGTGATTAATTCTTTCATCTGATGGTGAGGCTTTTTTACAGCCTGAGCACAACAGTCTTTCCAACAATGATTGCCTGTTAATCTCATTTCCAACACTGTTTCTTCACCACTGGAAAAGTCTTCCCTCCAACCATGCCAGGCCCTTTCTGATCTGCACATTAACTATTTTCCTGATATTCTCACTCACTTTCTCTCCTTTTTCTACTGACTCATATTTTTGCTTCAGAAGCAAGTACAGTACACTTCTCCCTGACCCACTAACTCCTCCCTGACCCACTAGACCCAGATCTCCACTCTGGGCTCCTTTGACATTTATTATCAACACCTGGTCTTTGGCTTTGATGTTGATTCCTGTTGTGAGATATATTTTGTTTTTTCACATGCTATTTGGTCAGATACAGTAAGCTTCCAGGATTATGTCTCATGCTTTCTTAAATCCTTGGCATTGTGCAAAGAACTGGGAACATAGTAGGTGCTCAGCAAACATACAGTGGTTTTTTAAAAAAAACACAACACACCACCATAAAACCCCTAAAACCAAACCCAAAACCTAGAGAACCTGGTGCTTTCATTCATACCATTTCACAAGAAGCCACCTGGTGTAACTTGAGCACTGTTACTGTCTTCACTCTTCCAGGGTTATAATGACCCACTTGCTATTTGCCATGTTCTCATTATTCAGCTATCCTAATTAATCAGTGCAGAGCTGCTTACTATTTTAAAAACTGCTTCCTCACCCACCCTCTCAGCAAACTCTCCCATAGTAAGTGTCTGCAGGCAAGATGGGGCTTGTCAGCAAGCATTCCAAACAGGGAAGTAAAGTCAGGGTCCTAGACCAGAGAGCTGGTCCCAGCCAGACACCCGACCTCCGCTTCTAACCCACTATCCTTTACACTGGAGCCAACTGGGTCTCTTCCCTAACTTTCTAGAACTTCTCTGTGGAAGTATGAATGTGGTGTTTTCTCTTAAAAGGCATTGATTTTTGCTGAAATTTCTCTTTATTTTGCTTTTGATTTCTTCTTCCTAGTGAAGACATTGCCCTCTTCCCTGATGGTAAGCATTCTTTTCCTTCCCTGAGTGATGGCCCCACTCGGTCTCCCTTTGGTTCTCTTCACCTGAGTTTCCACTTAGCCCAGCCACCCCCTGGAGAACCATTCTGGCTTAATGCCTCCTGCATCCTTTCAAATTGTTTTTGTTCCTCAGCTCGGGATTTCCTGCGGGGCTGGCCTTCTCAGCTAATGAAGAGCCTCTAGCTAAAGGCACTATTCCTGACCAAGTTTTCTTCTCCTGCTGGGGGGTGGGGGTGGTGGCTGGTTGGGCAAGGGGGTGGCAATTCTGCCTTGAGACTCTGGGAGGGCCCGCAGGAAGGCCTGCTGGTGCAGCTCCAGAAGCCCTGGTCCTTGCCTTTAGTTTGATTGGCCCTCCCCTCCTCTCCTCTTCACTCCTCTCCCAATCTTTAAAATGACCCACTTTCCCTTCCTCAGGAGAGAACAGTCGTAGTATGTTTCTTCTCACTTTATATTGTTCAGGGCTATCACTTTATCATTTGGGGTGAGAGCAACATCTATGCTTCCAAGTTCATTGGGGATGCTGTTAGCTGCCACAGCCCAGTGTCAACTCATGACAACCAATGTCCAATATGATGAACTACTGCTCAGTCTTGAGCTGCAAATCCAACTGTTGTGATCCAGCTAATTTTCACTGGTTCATTTTCACAAGTAGTTCACCAAGCCTTTCTTCGTCTGCTCACTAATCTTACTCGAGAAGCACCAGTGAAGCCTGTTCAGTGCCATGGCCAATTTCACTATCTCCCCAGTTCAACCCCAATCATATCTAGTCTCCTTATTCAAAGTACCTCCTCCTGGGCCCTTCTTCTTCCTGCAGAGTCAGTGCCTTTGCTTGGACATCTGGCCCATCTAGTCGTAAGTCCTGTTCACAGTTCCCTGCTTGGAGCTCATGTCGGGAGGCCCAGCCCAGGTGGAACTTAGGCCTTGGCGCTGGCTTTGTCTCCCCCATTTGGAAGGAAAACCCCTGGTGAACCCTCATAGCGATCTCCCTCTGCTCTCTCCAACTTGTCTTCATGAGTTTCTGATGCACTTGCCTTCTCTCTCCCAACCCACCGCAGGCCCCTTAGACGCTGCTCATCCATTTCTCCATGTTCATCCTTTTCTCCTTTGTCCTCCTCTTTTCCACCACATCCCTCTGCCCTCTCATCTTCCACTCATGAAAAGTCCTAGCAAGGTGAACATCCAGTGACTTTGAATGAACCATGTGTGCATGAATCCATGCATAGCAGTAAATTCTGGCCTGACTTGAATAAACATCCAGCTAACAGGCTGCATGGTTCAGCTGCAATAAGGACGTATCTATGGTTGTGTGTCGTCGAGTCAGAATCAACCCATAGCTGACCCTCCAGTGGTTTTCAGAGGGAGTCAATTGCATGGAAGGAGACAGGCCCATCTTTCTCCCATGGAGCAGCTGGTGGGTGTGGATTTGAACCCTGTACCTTTGGGTTAGTAGTGAAATTCCTTACCACTAAGCCACCAGAGTTCCCCTGTATGGGTGGTATAACACTGCAAAGTTGTTCTGTTAACCCAAAGGTGGTACCTCTCTGGGGGGTTCAAATCCATGAAAGAAGATGAGCAATCTCCTCTCCTGAGATTCTCAGCCTCTAGAAACTCCCTAGAGGGTCAGCTATGAGTCAGTTCTGACTCAACAGCAATGAGGGTTTTTTAGTGTCGCCGATAAGAATACAGAAAGTGCACAGGTAATGAATGAATGTTGGTTGTTGTTGCTCTTGGCAGGTCTTGGGATACCAGAGAGTCATGATACTCTTCCCTCCTTTTGCAATGAAGTGGAAGTGCCCTGATTTTACAACCTGGCAATTATCTCCATTTCCTGTGGAAATAAAGTAGCTTCCTGGAGTCCCTGAGCAATGCAAATGGTTGGTTAACTAGTTCAGCTTATAACCCAAAGGTTGGAGGTTCAAGTTCACCTGGAGGTGCTTTGGAAGAAAAACTTTGCCATCTACTTCTGAAAAGTCAGCTGTTGAGATTCCTACTCTGCATAGCTCTATTCTGATTCATGCAGGGCTGCCATGACTTGGGAACAACTTGATGGCAACTGTCACTAGGAAAAGTGTCTTTCCACCGTCAACCCCACAGTTACGGCTCCCCTGTGGGTTCATCCCTCAACCAGCTGAACACAGAGTTTAAGCCCACCCTCCCATCATGTCTACTGCACCTCAAGGAATGCCAAGTGAGGGCCCACATTGACCAAGCCTGTGAGCTTGGAAGGCTTGAGATAGAAGCCATCATATCAAGGGTGTGATAGGGGGAGATAGAAGTTGAATGACAAAGGGAATGCTGGTGGAGTAGGGAAAGGGGTGGGTCAAGACACATGTGTCCAGGGCGGGGACAACATTGAATCTACTGGTTATTTCCATAATTGGGGAAATATCTTTCATCTGCTCTTTTTCTGTAAAATACTTGTCTGTCAGACACTGTTTGTTCTAAATCTGAGCATTCAAATTAAGACAGAATAGGAAGAAGGATTGGCCATCCACTTCTGAACTAGCAGGCCTATGAAATCCTATGTACAATAAAGCACACTTAGACTAGCAGATAGGGCAACTGAGGCTGAGCCTCCAAGTATGGAAGTATGGGGTGTCCCAGGAAGTTTGTTATGGGCTGTTGGGGTGGGGCAGGAAGAAGGGAGGAAGAGAAGGGAGGAGGGGAGCCACTTTGTGTTGCAAAATACCAGAGAAGGTAGAAAGGAAAGATCTCCCTCTGCCAGGACCAACACTCCAAGCTCTAGGTGCCAAGGAAGCCTGGCCACTTCCACACAATGCCCTTTGTCACCAGAGCTGCCAAGCAAGGGTCTGTTAGAGAACTGGGCAGATCTGGGAACTCCCTCTCCTTTTTTTTTCTCTCTAAATAATAATTTCTAATTTTAATTGTGATTTTAATGAAAGTTTACAGAAAAGTTGGCTTTTCATTCATTCATTGTTGCACGTTTTCCCTCCTTCTCACCTTGCCTCCCTTCATCCTCCCCTTTTTTTTGAGGAGGTAGAGGGAGGAAATTGTGCAACTCCCCCTTTTTTGTCCTTCTGGGAATATTTGTCCTTGACCTCGGAGTTCCTGCGTTCCTGCTTCTCTTGGCCACGCCCCCGCATAGCTCCACAGCTCACAAGCGTGGAGGCACCTGGTAAACCTGCTCTCTCTGTCTTCCTTCAGGTCTCAGCTTCTCACTGTGTCTCTTTTTCTCACTTGCATATCTATGCTTTTCTGTCTCTTGAGCTGGTGTCTCTGAGATCCTCAGCTCTTGATTTGGCCTCATCGTCCCTTACTCTATCTGCCTCTCTGCCCCCTTTTCCTTCTCTCACGTCACTTCTCCCCTCTTTCCTCCTGCTCTCTCCTTGCTCCCCAACACCCTGCGCATGTCCCCCCCCCCTTTGCTTCCTACTATGGTGGTGCTGCCGTGGAGAGAGAGCAGACAATCTATCCGTCAGAGACAGACTCCTCCAACCTCGACCACCTTTCTCCCGCTGCTGGCAATTATCTGGAGGTTGGCACAGGGCCCGGAAACTGCCACCTGCACCGCCCTGTGGTTCAGGGCCTGCTCCTCCACACCAGCCCCTCGGAGGATGCCTTGGTGCCGTGCCCAGGATGTGACAACCTGCAAAGGTCACACGCACGCCTGAGAAGATGGACTGCTCCGCCAGTGGAATTGACGGGGGCAGATTTGCAAATATCCCTGCACAATTCCTAGCGCTTACTTCACAGAGGCAAGGAAAAAGCAGTTTAAAAAAAAATAAAATTAAACAGCTACCCTTATACCCACACAGACACACACATGCATGCACACACACCTACAAACACATATACATGCCAACATGTTTGTCACAAATCTGGTTTTAAATATCTTTTCCATAAGAAATTCATCCTGCTTGAAATATGATCGCTAATCCGTCCATAGTTTTGGACTGAAAGTTGACACCCAGCTGGAACTGGACTGGGAATCCTCCTTTCATTGATACAATGCACTGTAGTCCTGTATCCAGTCACAACTGTGGTGTGATAACCTTCCTCTCAGGAGTTGATAAGATTTCAGAGACCATAGGGACTCCATGTGATGTTATGCCAAATCCCTTTCCTTGGAAATAGGGAATCTGAGGACTTGGAGGGCTGAATAAATGACCCTGTGTCAGATAGCTTGTTGGTTTTTAAACTCTTGACAAAGTGCTCGTTTTACTCTTCACCTCAGCACTTCAGTGGAAATGTTGTTGTTGTTATGTGCCATTGAGTTGCTTGCGACTCATAGCAACCCTATGTACAACATCCCTAAACTCTGCTCTGTCCTGTGCCAATCACACTGTCTCTGACACTCCCATCCCACTTATCCCAGTCACTGAATCAATCCACCTCATAGAGGGCCTTCCCCTCCTGCGCTGTCCCACCATCCTCACAAGCCTGATGTCCCTCTCCAAGGACTGGTCTCTCCTTACAACATGTCCAAAGACGTTAGACAGAGCCTCAGAATCCTTGCCTCCAGGAGCCGCCTGGTTTAACCCTCTCCAGGATGAATCTGTTTTCTGTTGCTTAAAAAGTGAGAAGGAGCCCCTGCTTGCTGTGAATAGTTCCCACACTGGGTTGATAACCTGAAAACTGGAGGATAACCAGAGGTGCCTTGGAAGAAAGGCCTGGCAATTTACTTCTGACTGGACAGAGTTTTGATCTTCTGTTCGTTGGTTTGCCACGAGTGAGCAGCCACTCAATGGCACCCAAGAACAGCCTAATAGCAACAACCACCCAAGGAAAATAAATTTTTTAAATACTCATCAGCCTATGTTGTTTTAGAAGGGAAGGAATAATCATAATGATGCCGATGGTGATATTGTTAGAACCGTCAGCTGAAGTCCCGACTCATAGCAACCCCTTGTAACAGACCACAATGAGCCTGGAGTCTTTGCTAGGCTGTAGTTTTACAGGAATGGGGCCACCAAGTCTCCCTCCTTCACTGCTGCTCAGTGGCATCAAACCATCAACCTTTTGACAAGTGGTTTAACCATTACTGTGGAGTTGGTTCCAACTCACAGAGAGAACCTCCACTGGGTTTCTCAGATGTGACTCTTTATAGGGAGAAAGTGCCAGTGTTTCTCCCTCGGAGCAGCTTTTAGGATTGAGTCACTAGCCTTTCCATTCGTGAAGCAGTGGTGGACTCAGACCACTGACTTTTCATTTGTGACCTGACAGGTAACAACAAACGCACCATAGCTCGTTATTGACCATGAGGATCTCTTTTTATCAATGCGACGGAGTCAGAACAAGCCCATAGCTGACTCTCTCTCAGGTTTTCAGAGGCTGTAAATGCTCAGAAGGAGATTCTCATCATTTTCCCTCAGCGCAGCTGGTGGATCTGAACTAGACAGGAATCCAGTTACAGAGAGGTGCTGGCTTGGGGAAACTCCTTACCCAATGTGCCGCCAGAACCCTAATGATGAAGACAGACACCGGTTGTTGTTACTGTTACTTGTCACTGAGTCTACTATGACTCATAGTGACTCTCTGAACAATGGATCTGAATAATGGACTCTGCCCACTCCTGTGCCATCCTCATCAGCTCTGACCTATTTAAGCCCCCTTTTCCAGGTCTAATCACTATGTCAAAGCAGCTCTTTGAGGGTCTTCTCCTCCTTCACTGACCTGCCTTTCTGAGCATAGTGTCCTTTGACAAGGACTGACCAACTAATGAGTGTTAATTAGATGGCAAGTAGTTTGGTAAATGTGTTACAACCTTCACCTCATTTCTATTTCACAAAAATCCACAAACTCGGTGTGATTCTATTTTGCCGTTAAGAAAGTGAAACCCTAAAAGATGCTCAAATAAGAAAAAACAAAATGAACATAAAATTCTCTGCAGGTTTATTACCATTTTTTTAAAGTTGCTTATTAAGAGTCTTTTTAAAACTTATATTGGTTTGCTTACAAAGTTCATATGCATTGTGTTTCACAGTATCCTTTATTCACATTGTGTTTCATACGATCATTTTAAGTGCAGAACTGGGATGCCAGTGCCAAGGTGTCTGGTCCCAATGCTCTTCGGCAACATTGCCTGCAGGGAAGTACGCTGGATGGTTTCGAAAGCTTTCTCACTAAATAATTAAAGCTTCAGGATTGTCCCAGTACTTAAAGGGCTATGTTTCAATGATGAGAAAGTCAGTGAGAACAAAATAGCCTCTTTTTCTGCATTCTTCCTCAGTTCCTTCTTGGACTAGAGACCAGAGAATGCTCTCATGTCAATGCACAACACGTAACTCCTGCTCTCCAGCGTAATGATTGAGCCCAAGAATGAAAGACTTAGACACCCCAGAAGGTGGCCAGAAAGTCCCCCACACCACTTGAAATGCAGGATTTAGCTGCTGGGTGCTCTTAGGAAAGAAGGGCCTGATTCTACAGACTCAGAAGGCTCTAGAAAGCTATGTCTTAGGCTCCAAGGTTTTAATTTATTTTTTGAAGCTGTTACAGGGAAAGGTAAAGAGGCAATTTCCCATAGATCAACAGACTCTAGATAAATGTCATTGTTGCATTCCATCGAGTTCGAACTGACCCGTAGCTGACCCTCCAGTGGGTTTTCAGAGGCAGTTAATTACACGGGAGGAGACTACCCATCCTTCTCCTGTGGAGCAGCTGGTGGCCACGAACCATGTGCCTTTGGGATTGCAGCGCAGCTTCTTGCCACTAGGCCACCCGAGTTCCCTCTAGAAATACGGAATAGTATAAAAATGTTTGTCCTGTGTTTGAAACTGTTGAAGAGGGAAAAAGAAATGCTGTTTTCTTTGGATTTTTGAAAACAGAAACACTGATTTATTTTGTTTTGGGGTTTGCCAATCTTGTAGTGGGAATTTGATGCTTTCTGGTTCAAGGGAAGGGCCAGTTTCCTCAAGGGTAAGACTGGCCACTGGGAAGAGGGCGGAGTGTGTGTCTTGTACTTTCAAGTCTACCCGCTGCACTTCCCACCCCACGTTTTCTCTTTCATTCTCACCTGCGAGGTTGTCAGAGTCTCAGGTCCCCTTAGACTTTCCCAGGAGGAAAACAATCTAACATTAATTCATAGTAAATAGGGAACGTTGGTGGGAAGTCACAGCCCTTTGCTGGTTTGTCTTTCTAAAAAGGCTGAAGATGAGCATCTCTGCCCAGTTCTGTGTAGATGATGTCATTTCAGGCAACATCCAAGTCACCAGCGGAATTTGAAGGCCTTCTGGTTGCCAGTTAGCTCAAAAATAGTACTACTTTCAAATGATGACTTTGATGTAGTGAGAAGTTGTGAAAGAGGTAAGTTGAGGTGGGATTTCTAGGCCTTGTAGTTGTCCTTAGCTTTGGATGTCAGAACTACAGAGGATTTCAGCTCAGCGGACCTCTGGTGGCCTTGGCCAGATGGCACTGTGCAGTGCCTCGCTGGCCGTTCAAATTCACCAGATGTACCAGCAGTTCCACAAGAGAAAGATAAATAGTCTCCTTCCTGGCGATTTACAGTCTCTGAAAACCTGCTGGAGGGTCAACTATGAGTCAGTTCTGACTTGATGGCAGTGAGTATATTTTGAGTTTGTGTAAACGGGAGGTGACGTTTTACTGAAAACATGAGTTTTGCTTTAGAACAGCTTTTTCTTTTTCTTTTTTTTTTTTTTTTAGAGTTAAGACTATTGCAGCCATTTTGACCTCAGATATCTGCTTTTCTAGCAGAGTTGAAAGATAGATCCCAGGGACAATAATAAATTACAAGTCTTAAAAAAAAAAGAGGACTTCAGGCTGGTGGTATTGAAGGATGGCTCAGAATGCTTGCCACAGTAGAGGAAGAGAAGCGCAATTCTTGTTAATAAATTGCTCGATTACATACAACCCAGACAGCTCCTGGCAATGTCCCTGTCACCTTGGTTCATCTTTACTCGGTCTGGTATCTCTCCCTGCAAATGAGCATCCGAGTGGGGGCCACAGGAATGCTGCCCCAGTGTCAGTTTCCCCTGTGCAAGAAAAACTTCTAATAGACACAGATTCTCTTTGCCTGTTTGTTCAGTGACCAAGAGTCACAGCAATCCGCAGGGTGTCGGTGTTGGGAGTAATTAGAAACAGGCGAGGCTGGGCAGTCAGCAGTGTTATTAACTGAGTCAACTCCAATTCACGGTGACCTCATGTGAAGCAGATTTCCAAATCTTTCTCCGTTCAGTGACTGACTGGGTTCAAACCCCCAACCTTTGAGTTAACAGCCAAATATTTAACTACCATACCACTGAGGCTCTGTAGGAGGCTGAGGTAGAAAGTAGAGAATAAGGGTTAAGTGGTGAGAGAGGGTGACAGAGCTTTAGGGGGAGAGCCGTGAAGTGAACTGGGAAAGGAATGGCCTTTGAGCCTTTGCAATGGTGGGGGGAAGTGTCATCCAGGAGGAAAGATGGTGGCAGGTGCCGCTTTGGATATTAGAAAGATCTGAGAAATGCCTGTTCAGCTTCACCAAAGAAGTCCAATAAAGGCAAGCCAAAGTCTTTTGTCTCTAGCTTCCAAGTCACAGCAAGACCCCGGAGGCCCAAACCAATAAAATCTTTAAAGACACCCAAGGTCCAGACTCAGATTCCAGTGGTCTTTCCTGTGAGCATTTTCTGCCACAGAACAAAAGGAATTGACAAGTATCTCATTAAAACTGCAGGGGAGGGAAAACATGAAAAGTTTCCAGGGCGAGGGGAATGGTAAATGGAATTAATAGTACAGAACTCATTAGTGCCCATTATTACTAATTTATGTGCAGTGTTATTGATATTTGCTTTATTTAGCTCATTGTCTCTGTGGTTTGGCTGGGTGAACTTGGTAGGGCCTTTCTCAGCATCTCTTATGATTCAGATTGCTGTTTTCCCATCAGTTGTGACTTTCATAAAGGAAAGTAATCCATTTGTGAAAGACTTGCTGAAAGTGAAGGGGAGCCCTGAGTCCCAGGGGTGGGAGCGATCTGTGTATGAGGTGGGGTCAGTGGTCCGTTAGGGAGGCGTAGGAAGGAGGCTACAGTGAGGAGAAGGCCGTGGGGAGAAATGGTGAAAAATCAGCAGGTTGTCTCTGGGTCACTAACAGTTAGGGTCCTCAGTTATAAATTCTTTCCTTCACCAGCCAATGGCAGACTCTGGAGATGCCACTATGATAGAAACATCACTGGGTTTCCAGCTGTCAAGTAACACTGACTCATGGCGACCCATGTCAGAATAGATCTGTATTCTTTCCAGTGGTTTATTTTTTATATTTTAAACTTCATTTTGCTTTTGCTGCTGTTACTGACTACATTGTTGTTGTTGTTGTGTACCACAGAGTTGGGACTGACCCACAGCTGACCCGCCAGCAGGTTTTCAGAGGCACTTAATTACACGGGAGGAGATTGCCCATCCTTCTCCCGTGGAGCAACTGGTGGTCTTGTACCGTGTCCTTTCAGGGTTACAGAAAGTGCAGCTTCTTGCCACTAGGCGACCGGAGCTAGGATTTAAAAATTTTTATTGTGATTTGAGTGAAATTTTACAAATCACTTTTCTATTCAATTCTTCCTATACATTTTATTTTATAACATTCATTATACTATCTTCAATGTAACCAGGCTTTTTCCACTAAAGCTCTGTGATTCTTATTTCCATTAATCTTCTAGCCTGGCATGCACTTCCTAAAAACATGCCTCTGGAAACTCTATGAATTTTGATAAATGTCAATTGCAATAGAAAGGCCTCAGGCCTTTTGTTCATAGGGTCACTATGAGTCATGCTTGACTTGAAGGCAATTAACAACAACAACAACAACAACAAACAACGACATCCCTTTCTAGATTTCTTGGGTACATATGCTCTCTTGACCTTAGACGGTTGGTTATTCTAAGGAGTAAGTGCTTCCATGGTGTTATTGCTCACCTTATAGATAGCTCTGAGTGTTGAGTCATAGAAGTGAGTTTTGTTCCAGGTTTAAAGGGTGACTAAGGGTCATGATACCTAAGGTCCGTTTGATTCAGGTCCTGGTCTTTTCAGTAACTTGTGATGCATCTGAGGGCTAGACAATAAATACAGATGACAGAAGAAGAATGGATGCCTTCGAGCTGTAGTGTTGGAGAAGACTGCTGAAGACCCCATGGACTGCCAAAAAAAAAAAAAACCAACCCCAAATCCCCCAAAAAACCCCAAACTCAAACATTATGTCTTGGAGAAAGTATAGCCAGAGTGCTCCTCAGAGGCAAAGGTGCTAAAATCTCATCTCATATACTTTGGGCATGTTGCTAGCAGAGGCTGTTCCTTGGATAGGGACACAGCATTTGGAAAGGTGACGAGTCAGTGAAAGAGAGGAAGTCCCACAACCAGATGAATTGACACAGTGACTGCCGCCATGGGCTCGGATATGTCAGAGATAATGAGGACAGGACAGGACAGAGCTCAGATCTGTTGTTCACAAGGTCGTTGAGTCATATTTGACTCAATGGCACCTAGTAACAACAGCTAGAACCTTAATCTTGGCTTCATCAGTCTCTATCAGATCAGTAAGACTGGTCACTTGTATGTTTTTCAGTTTCTTTGCACATTCCCCCTCTATTCCATCCAGCACCTTCTTCTATGATCCCTTGGAGTGGCCAGCAGTTGTCTACATAGTTTTCAATGGCTGTTTTCTAAATGACATAAGGCACCTCTGGACGCACTTGAACCTCCAAACTTTAAATTACCAACAGACCACGTTAACTATTGGTAGCACCCAGAGTCCACATTGTTGGCTTGTTGTGGGGTGCTGTTGAATTGCTTCAAACTCATAGCAACGCCATGACTCGGTTTTCCAAGCTGTAATTTTTTTTTTCAGAAACAAGTTCTTTTTCTCTTTTATCTTAAGTCAGATGAGAATGTGCTTGAGAAAAGCAACAGAGTATTTCTCCAAGCCTTTCTTCTCAAAGCCAGTGGCTTCAGGTTTTGAGGATTAAAGGAAGGTAAAAATGCTCAGAACGTGGAATGTGCTGGAAGTTAAGACGGATTTTAATAGAAGGTGGGGCTGACACACAGACAATAGGTGAGCGATGGTGGAAAAGGCCTGGAGAAAGGAGCCGTGATGAAGAGAAGTCTGGGGCTGTGCAGCCTGAAAGCAGGCATCTCAATGTCTCAGTGAGTTGTTCAAATTCAGTGTTCCTACCTCGTGGCTAGTAGCACTGGCAGCTCAAATATTAGGCCTAAACAGCTAACTGAAAGACTGGGCATCTCAATTCACTGACCTGTTGGTATACTTCCATAGCAATTGTTGCTATTGTTAGATGCTGTTGAGTAGACCCGTAGTGACCCTAGGAAGAACAGCTCTCAACTCTGTCCTGTCCTGTGCCATCTTCACACTTCCTGACAACACATTAGTGCTGATTGTGGCAGTCACCTTGTCAATCCACCTGGTCGAGGGTTTTCCTCTCCTTCATTGACCTTCCACCCTTCCAAGCACCATAAAGATTACAACTGAGAAAACCCTGTGGACAGTTCAGTTCTGTCACATGGGGTTGTTATGAGTCAAAACTGACTTGATGGCACCTAACAAAAACAGTATCTCATGACTAGATCAGGGTGGGCCTTCAACACATGAGTGCCAGTTCTTCTAGAGGGCAGCTTCTCCCACAAAGCCATGATCAAAGCCACACAGTGCACATTCATCATTTGCACAACCCAGGGATGTAGCTCAACAGAGTCCTCGGAATTTAAAGCCATTGCTACCCCACAGTATAGCTTTTGATCATTAGTACAGTTACTTGCAAAAAAAAAAATTTTACAATTTTGTAACTTTACCAAACAATGGGTAAGGTCATAAGGAAGGGTCTTTACACAGACCCTCACCTCCCTGGGACAGACATATCCTTTCACCCTCCCCTGCAGACAAGTCTTACACACATGGACATTGGGTGCAGAGGTGTCTCAAGGTGAGGGAAATATTGTTGGTCGTGCTGGAAATACCTCTGGGCCTTATTTCCCACTCTGACGAAGGAAAGGTGGGACTAGGTGTTTGCTAAGGTTTCATGCCTATCTAACAACTGCCTGAGAAGCAGGAGGCTAAGGGATCCTGGAGGCTTTGTTGAAACCAAATGCATCATTTGTTGGTCATTTCAAACAGAATGTTAGGAAAGAACAGATGATTTAGTGGCAAAAGTGGAGAGGTTTGAGGGATGCGGGCTTCTACAGCAGGAGGCCTGCTGTCTGAGGGGAACCCTTTAAGGGTGGAGTCCCTGTCTAGAAGCTGCTGGGCCACCCTGGCTTTTGCTCTGATGCCAATTCTCCTTTCTTAATGTTCCGGGAAGTACACTGTCATGGAAGACAAATCACTGGCTCTTGATCCCTGTGACAGCAAATAGAGACTAATGATAGTAACTGAGACTGAAGCGCTGCCTTGACGTTAATGCTGGTCACCGCAGACCCATTCCAGAAAGCTCTGGTGCAACGCTGTGATGGGACTAAGAGCCCTGGTATAGTGGCTACAGCCACCTCCCTCCTACAGACACTGCTAGTCCATCTATCTCCTTAGAGGGCTGATGTCTGGTCCCTGGAAGGTCCCTTCTGGCTCCCTCACACCCTGAGCAAATCCCCAAGTGGCATCGTCCCTTCAGCATTCCTCTCAGCCTCGGACTCTGCCTATGGGAGCTCTCCCAAGCCCGTCAACTTCCCCATCACCTCTCTTGGAGACGTTTGGCTCCTGACCCTCAGCTCCCCATCAGAATGTCTGAGTCCAGGACATCCCTCCTCCCTCCTTCCCACATCCTAGGAATCTGTTGTTGTGAGTTGCTATCCATGTGATTCCTGACTACAGTACCCCCATGAGTGCATCACGGGCCTCTGCTCCATGGGGGTGTCCAAGGCTGTGATCCTTCAGAAGCAGGTTGTCCGGCTTGTCTTCTGAGAAGACTCTGGGTAGGTTTGAACTGTCAACCTTTCCACTAGTAATCAAGTACTTGATCATCTGCATCACCCAGAGATTCCTTCCTCGGCTGTCGCCACCCTCATAATTTATGTTTTAGAGATGAGAAAACAAGGAACTATGAGGTAAAGCTACTTAACCAGGGTCACACAGATGGTTAAGAGTTGAGCCGGGATTTGAACCTGGGCAGTTCAGATCTAGCCTGAGCTCTTATTTCACTGCCTTTCTTTTTCTTTCTTTCTTTCTTTCTTTTTTTTTTTTTAGTCACACTTCCTTCCTTACTCCTTCTTAAAACTTACAGTTCCTCCGGAAGTAATGGCTGAAACCTTCCCTAGGCTCTAAACAGTGATCCCAGGTTTCTAGAAGTCTCTCAACTACCTCTCGGCCTCAGCAAAATGGGGTAAAACTTGAATAAACTCGGCTCCTTTCAATAAACTCCTTTTACCAGTGAGTTGCCGTCACAGAGGCTGCACCAGGAAATGGCTCCCTCTAGTCTTTGTCTCTTCTGTGCAGGTATGCCCTTGACTTTGGACAATGTAGGCAAAGGGAGAGATTTGCACTTTCCCCCTAAATCTTCAGCAGGAGCAAGCTCCAAACTAAGGATGCTGCATCTGGGATAGCGAGGGAGACTTCATGAACCATTTTGCAAAATATCCTTTTCAAAAAGACTTTTGTTATTCCTTCTACTTGACTAGTGGCCCACAAGGGAGCTCTGGTGGCCTAGAGGTAAGAATCTGTGCCGTAATCCTGAAGGGACACAGTTCAAATCTACCCACTGCTCTGCAGAAGAAGGATGGGCAATCTCTTCCTATGCGATTTGCTGTTTCTGAAAACCCGCTGCAGGGTCAGCTGTGGGTTGGTTCCAACTTGAAAGGCATGCAACAGCAACAACACTGACTCACAGGGAGCTGTGTGGCCTAGTGGTAAGGAGCTGAATTTCCATCCCAAGGGCAGGCAGTTCGAATCCTCCAGCTGTTCTGAGGGAGAAAGATGGGCAATCTCCTCCTGTGTAATTAAAATGCCTTTAAAAACCCCTGTAAAGTCAGCTATGAATTGGTTCTCACTCGATGGTAAATGATGATGACACCACCACCACCAGGGGTTCATAGTTGTTAATAGGGTCACTATCAATAACATTCGAGTCCACAGCACCTAACAACAACAAAACTGGCAAGGGGTTAGTGTGCTAACCAAAACACTGAAGGCATGAATCTACCTGAAGTTCCTCAGAAGAAAGGCATGGTGACCTTTCATAAAAATCAGCCATTGAAAACTTTGTTCCAGTGGACACACCTGGGGTCACCATGGGTCAGCATCAATAACAGCATTTTTAAAATTTTAAATTGGTCTAGTCATAAATAAGATTCAGTCTTATTTGATAGCTGAATCTGAAACACAATTAAATATACGGAGGAATAAAAGTCCTTTACAAATTGCAGAGTGCTGTGGAAGATGTGCTTTGCTATGACTTATTAATATTCCACTTTGGCCAAAAGTGGAATTGATTTTTTAAAATTTGTATTCATGCATGCTTCCTAATTGAGGGGAGCTCCTGGCAGCCTTGGGTCTCCAGGTCTCTGGGTCCCCCGGGTCCTGCGGGCACATTCTCCATGATGGCTCCATCCCCCCAGGCACATCTTGACTGGAATAATAAGGCGTTTCCTCATGCTCTTGCAGCTCCACTGCCCACCTTGTGTTTATTCCAAAGGCTGTCTTTACCTCAGCTTTGAAAATCTACAATAGCCCTGCAGCTGGGAAGAGAGTGTATCATTTGGCTTTTTGCCCAGAAAATAAGATGCTTCAAAAAGGTCATCAAAAAAAAAAGGGAGAAGTCTCTTGGGAGAGAAAGGGGGGGGGGAATAAAACCCTCTGTCTCAAGGTTAATTGAGTGGAAGGTGAATTTTCATCACATGCCTTTCTTTGTGAGAGCTGAATATCTTTCAGACCATGGAATGGTGATTCATGGGAGAATGTAGGCCGCACTGGATTCTGGGAACATACTGTCCTCCACAGCTGGTCTGAGCCCCAGGCCTTGGGGAGGACGTCTCCATCATGAGGGGGTGGGCCAGAGTGCGTGCACAAGCACCACGACACTGAGGAGTGGAGACACCAGAGGACACTGCCTCCCAGGAAACTTCCAGTCTTATGAAAGGAAGACCAAACAGCTAGCCAGTCACGAACTAGGGCATAAGCAATGGAGCTCCTGGGTCCATGGGCTGCCAAGGATGAAGAAACAACACATGGTGCCCAGGATGAAGCAGCAGCACCTGGAGCCCAGGATGAAGAAGTAGCACACGGTACTATTCTGAGCTCCAGGAAGCCCGACTTATTTGGGGTCTATTATAGATTGAGTCCTGTCTTCTAAAAAGTTATGTTGGAGTTCTAACCCCTGTACCTATGACCATGACTGTATCTGGCAAAAGAGGTTTCTTCTGCTACGTTAATAAGGTTTAATCAGCATAGTATAGGTCTGAATCCAGTCTCTCCTGAGTGATGTCTTACAAAAACACCCCCAGAAAGAGAACAAACTAAACAGGAGGCAGAGATCCGGTGAAGAAATATCTACCAGCTGTGGAATGTTATTGACAAGGGAGGACTCTCCCCTGAAGCCGACGTTCAGTTTTGATCATCCGGTACTTCCTGCAATCTTTGTTGTTGCCAGGCACCGACCAGTCAGCTCTGACTCAGGTGACCTCATGCATGATAGAATACAACTCTGCGTGATCCAGAACCATCCTCACAATCTTTGCTCTGCTCATTGTTGTGGCCAATGTGTTGATCCGTCTGATCGTGGTACTAGGCAGGCTATTTTATTCCCATAGGAGACACTTGCATTGTCTGGGGAGATTTGTAGTTGCTACAACTGAGGGGGCTGTTTTTGGCACCTAGTAGGTAGAGACCAGAGATGTGCTAATCATTTTACAATGCACAAGACAGCCCTCCACAGCAAAGCAGCAGCAAGCACAAGATGTCAATAATATCTGCACTGAGAAACTTAGCCTAGGATTCTCCCTACAGCAATCCTCGTAACTCCCCTAGGTGTTTCACTTCACCTAGATGTTCACTCAGAAAGCCCTTTGTGGCCATCTTACATGAAATAAGCCCCATGCCCCATGCCACTACTCTTTTCCTTCTTCTACACTCTTTGCTTAGTTTTTACTTGTCTAGTATACGTACATCTAATTCCTTACAAACTGCAATCCTGCACTAGAGAATAAGCTTCATGAAAGCAGAGGTAGTGTCCCTTTTGTTCCACACTCTAGTTTCAGTATTTACAAGATAGCAGAGTAGATGCCAAGTAAACACCTATCACCAATGAATAAGTGAGTTCTAGTTAAAATTCTTGCTGCAGGAAGGAGATCAAAGACTATATAGTCTTCACTATGGATTATATCTCAACATCAAGAAAACAACAATCCTCACCACTGGGAGGTAGCATTAATGAGAGAAGGAGAAAAGATTGAAACTGTCAATCTTTTGAGCTCATCTTGCTTGGATCTATAGTCAACATCCTTGGTACAAGCAGTCCTAGACTAGGAGACATATTGCATTGAGCAAGTCTTCTGTCAGGGAACTCTCCAAATTACAAAGAAGCAATTATGTCAGTTTGAAGACGAAGGTGGACTGATTTAAACTATGGCCTTTTCAATTACTTGCTTTGCATTTGAAAGTTGGACACTTTTTAAGGAATTGATTTGTTTGTTTGGGGGTGTGTGTGTGGGTGTGTATTCAGCATCCTTTTCCCTCACCAAAGCTCAAAGGCATTAAAAAACTTAAAAAACCCAAAAAGCATGTCTTGGAGAAAGTGCAACAAGGGTGCTCCTTAAAGACAAGAATGACGAAGCTTTGTCTCACCCACTCTGGGCAGGTTGTTAGCAGTCGTTGGAAAAAGACATGATGCTTGGAAAGGCGGAGGATCAATAAAAGAGAAAAAGATCCTCAACAAGATGGATTGATACAGCGAGTGTAACAATGGGTTCAATATATCAGAGACGATAAAGACAGCACAGGATAGAGCAAGGTCAAGATCCATGTCAGAGTGTTAACATGAGTCTTACTTGACTCCCATGACACCTAACAATAAGAAGTCCCAAATAGGTACATGGCCCTGAGCCAGAACCACGCCTACTCTTCAAGGCATTAAAAGTCTTACATAAAAATGGATGCAGAGGACTAGAACATTTCAAGTAGTCTTATTTCTAAACATCTTTGATTTTATAAGAGGAAGGGACTAGGAAGAGGCAAGTGAGATAAAGCCTGGGGCACAAACTGTAAAGAACCTCAAAAATATCATTACTCAAGATACACTGTATTTTTATATTCTTCTTAGAAAGGAAAATGGTTGCAAAAATTTGTAATGAACCAAACATCAAGATTTTAATGAGATGCAAGACCAGTAGAATTGATTTCTCCGTTTCTCTCAAGGTGTAAAATGACTTCTTACAACACTGTTATTGATCGTGTCTTTAAGCTTCTGATATTTTGTTCATCATGAATTTTTTTGGGGCAATGATTTTGACTTTTATAATATTGTGTAAGAATATTCTTCGTCTTGATTACGGAGCTTCTTGTCACTGTCAGTTTTGCTTCACCCAAGTTTTGACCTGAGATAGCTGATGTCTGAGAGCAAGGAGCATGGGGCTAGGGGTCAATTTGCATTCAATTCCAAGGAGGAAAAAACAGCTCTAGGGAGCTTCTAAGACAGATCTTAGGAGCTGATTGGATTTTCCAGGCAGAATGAAATTGAGGAGATGGATGTGAAGTTTCAAGAGACAAGAAAGAAGATATAGCCTAGGGGTTAGGGAGATGATAGACCTTCTGCCTGGAATGGTCTGTACTTCACAATGCTATTGTTAACAATGCTTTCTGAAGTACTGGGACCACATTATGCCCCTAAACTATTTACTCCCTCCCTCCCTCCCTTCCTTCTTTTCCTCACTCCTGTCAAGTCAGAACTGACTCATAGCTGAACTGCCATTGGGTTTCCAAAGCTATAAATTGCATTGGAAGAGATTGTCTGATTTTGTCCTCAGAGATGCTAAGCACATCTTTAAAATTTGACCAAAAACTACTTCATCAGGTCATCTTTGAACCAAAAAACAGGTTAGCTTAATAGGAGAAGAATGTTCACACTAAGCGTTTTAAAAAATTTCTTTAAAGTGATGAAAGTGACAACAGCAACTGGAAGGGTTAGAGGAGGAGGTGAAGGACTCAGTGAGGATATTAATGACTGAAGTAGTTAGAAAAGGACTGGCAAAAAAAAAAAAAAAGAAAAGGACTGGCAAGAAAGGCTGGCAAGACTTGACAACCAACGTAACTGAATGGGAAAGTGTTGTGTTGGTTAATGTGCTGGAGCATACATATCTATTTACTACGTGGTTATTCTGTCCCTTTAGGAATTAACTCATAGCAGACCCTCTAGTGGGTTTTCAGAGGCAGTACACTGCATGGAAGGAGATTATCCATCTTTCTTCTATGGAGCAGCTGGTGGATTTGAACCACTTGCCTTTGGATTGGCAGCACAGCTCTTTACCACTAAACCATCAGAATGAAAAGAAACGGTATGATACTCTGCTCCTTTCATAGTGTATCCTTTTGCTTTCTGGAACATTCAGGGATGAGTAATAAGTACATGGTGACTTTGGGTCAGTCTGCAGTCCAAACATTTTCTGCAATGATTCTTTTCTGCTCACTGCAGGTTTGAAAGATAGTTCCTTTCACAGAGTTCTAATCACTGAGGCTCCCAGAAGCTGCTGAAAGAACTTCCCAGATGCCACCTCGGACCCTCGGCTGAGCTCCAGAGCTCTTATCCATTGCTTTGCAGCCATTTCTCACACATCTGCCTTTACCCTGTCCCTACCAGTCTTAAGCCCTTGGGATCTTGGCTTATGACCTGCTGACAGCACCACAGACTAACTGTCCTGGGAGCAACATTCACAAAGATGCACAGTGGTTTTTTTCCCAATCCATAGCCCTGGAGAGAAAAATGCAAATGCCAATAAAGATAATAAGTAAACACAATTAATATTCAATATTTTTGGGGGGCCCTGATTTCCTGTTTCTATTGTATTGTTTTGATACTAAAATGCACATATTGACTAAACGTTTCCAGTCAGAAACAGTAGATTCTCCTCTTACTTACAAGTGGTTGTCTCTGGGGAGTGCAAACAGTCAAGTGTTCCACAACTAGCTACAAAGTAGGTGGTTCAAACCCACCCAGAGGTACCTTGGAAGGGAAGCCTGGAGATGTGCTGCTGAAAAATGACAGCCTTGAAAACCACATGGAGCAAGGCTCCCAGCCCAGGCGACATGGACCTGAGATGGAACCAACCTGAAGAATTCATCTGGAGTGGGGCGGGGGAGCTAGTGAAGACAGATCATTTTGTGGACAGTGCATAAAATCAAGTGATACAAAATGCTGAAGGCAGGAGGTCGTGCATACTTTGCTGATGGAAATGATGATTGTTTTGAAAATGCACTTCCTTATTTAATCTGCGCCTGTTAGTATCCCAAGTCCTAGGCTACATACTTTATAGACTGCTCTGTTTAACTTGAATTCCTACAGTAATTCTGATAGGTGGATGATGCTAGCTCTGTTTATAGAGATGAGCAACCTGATTACAAAGATAAAGTGTCTCGAGTCATAATGATGGCAAATGGCAGACTTGGGATTCAAACCGAGGCTTCTCTCAGTCCAAGCTTTCAGCTTAACCATGTATAATCTTCCTACCAACCAGGGTCAAACAAAACCTGAGGACCTCTCTTATACTTGTATTCAGTCCCTTGAAAATGTGCTTGGACCCAGACTTCTCTTTAGTCCCACCTCACTTGGTATGAAAAAAACAAAAACCCCTCAAACTCAATGCTGTTGAGTCAAAACCAGCTCACAGGTGACCCTCCACTGGTTTTCTGAGTTTGGAAATTTCAAGGGAGGAGTTTGTTCATTTTTCTCCCTCAGAGCTACAGGTGGATTTGAACCACCAGAAAGTGAAAGCCATTGGGTTAGAACTGAAGCTCTCTACGCCGTCCAAGCTCCTTGCATCGATCTGAGCACACTCCAAATCTGAAGTGTTCTGGTTGGTCGAGGTCTGGCTTACTAAGTGGGAAAGCAGAGAAATCCTTTACATAACTAATAAGTGACTTCTCCTATTAAAAACATCTTTTGAAATAGAGTATATCTGGTTTGCTAATGATCCATGGTGCTTAAAATAGATATAAAAAGGGACTGAAGAGTTCATCTGATCCTACTTTCTTTAACCATTGAATTGAGATGCCTAGAGTGTGAAAGAAAAATGGTTGACTGAAAAATGATCATGAATTTCTTTAAACAATCACTGAAATGTTAATGTAAACTCATAGGAAGGAAGGGAGTTCCTTTGTCCCAACTGGAAGATTTATTTCTCTTTCAATCTGCTATTTTTTATCCACAATATTGAGAATAACTAAATTGTGCCTCATCCCTTTTTTCCTCTATATCATCCTGTTCATTCTGCACATCCTGATTCTATTCCAAAGCTTTTCATGAAGTTTTCCCAATGGTTGGGGTCGTTCTTCCTATTTTTAATTTTATTTCTCAGTCTTCACTGTGGTACTTCAGGTTTGATTACCATACTGCTCTTACACAGTTTTAGACTTCCACACTGATTGCATGGAGAAAGCAGACTGTCTCTTCTACTTTTTGTTTCTCCTGAGCAACTTCATTCAAATCAAGGCCAAGAAGATGCTTTGTAGCAGGGTGATCAGTGCCTTGTCACATTATCGGGACCCTCCATGGGCTCCAGTCAAATTCCAATTTCTGGTCTCATTCCACCAACCCTACTAGGAAAAACTTGCTCTTCGTCTATATGGCATGCTAGAATATCAAAAGCTTATCACCCTTAGGAGGAGCTATGGTGGCCTAATGGAAAGAAGCTGTGCTGCAATCCTGAAGGCACACGGTTCAGGTCCACCATCTGATCCACGGGAGAAGGATGGGCAATCTCCTCTCATGTGATTAACTGCCTTTGGAAATCTGCTGGAGGGTCAGCTATGGTTCGATTCCAACTAGAAGGCGTATAACAATAACAGTACCTCTAGGAGCTGTTTTCAAAACCATGCCTTTTTTTACCCCTTTCCTTTTTAACATAAATACCTCAGCCCTTCACCCTCTGGGGAAGTTCTAAGTCTGTCTTCTGCACTATCTTTCAGTTTCTCCATTGAGTTAGGCTCTAGTTGTCCACAGTAGTAACTAGTGATTCATCTAAAAGAGATTTCCTTTCCTGCCCACTTCTCTACTAGTTTCTAGAAATCCCCAACTACATGTTTTGTTCTTAAACTACTTTGAGGTGACTTCTGGGAGAGGGAGAGTCCACAAAGACAGGCAATGTGGTCACATTCAATATCAACTTGTTGGTTGGACGAACAACTGATAGGTGTCAGAGTGTTCACTTATAGGGTTGGGCTTTTCTCACTTTCAAGAGCCCATTACACCTTGGAGCTCTGATGGCTTAGAGGTAAGGAGATGCACTGTCAACTCAAAAGCATGTAGCTCTAATCCACCAACTAGTGCTCAGGAGAGAGATGTGCAATTTCCTTCCACAAGATTTATTGGCTCTGAAAACCTGCTGAAGGGTCAGCTATCAAGTGGCTCTGACTCAATGGTACGTCACAACAACACTGCACCATGGCATCCGTTCAGTGGTACTCCCTCCCCAATGGCACTCATCCAATCTCACCTCACCTTTATCTGTTCCTATTCGTAACTCTGCATTTGTGATCCATTACTGACCGTGGCAAATAGAGAAGGGCCAGGAGGAATTGTGTCAAATCCCAATTACTCCTCTCCCTTCTCTGCTGTGTATATTTGACAGTTGTCTCATCCTCAGACTGATGATCTCTTGACAAGGTCAAGGTCATGACGAAACTATGACCCTGGATTACGATGAACCCAGAGTAAGCACAATAGCAAGCTGTGTCCTAGCAGGACCATGCCAAAAGTACAGATAAAGAAAACATCAAAGTCAGAGATCACCTGAGCCTAGATCAGCAGTTTGGTCTCTCCCCAACCAGAGAATGTGCTGTCTGATTCCAGCATGGGTTCCTTTCCAACTTGGTAATTCACAATTGGAACCAAGCAGCGCATGGCCAATAATGCTATTTATTTTCCACTTTTTTTCCCCCTTTAAAAGCTATAAATGGCTCACAGGAGAGGGGGCATCAGCAGACAGTCAGTCTGACCATAGCGAGACAGGCAGATGTTGGTGGGCCAGATGCCAGCTGGGTGTTTCCATAAGTGATGGTGTAGCTCCTCTGTGAGTCCCGCACTCAGTGGCTTGATGAAGGGGTCATGTGAGGCTGCCCCAGCACGGGGTCAGAGTGCGCATGACATACAGCCAGCCTGCTGGCCACTCAGAAACAGCGCGACCAAGGGGTCCAAAGAGAAATCCATCTATAAACCCACACATTTGAGCTCTGCCAAGCTGCATGGTATTAAACCCACAAGTTTTGTTCTTTACGTTTGTTTTCCCATATGCCACTCAGCCTCGTTCATCATTGACGCTACACCAGAGTGACGTCTCATGATCAGTGACAGCATCCTGCAGGAAGGACTTGGGGAAGAGCATCAAGGTGGAGGCAGGTGGCTGGGAGGGAATGTGGTTCATGGCAGCTGATAGAAGCCACTTCTCGCTCTTCACTCGTGGAGCTTGTCCTGCGTCCCTGGTTCTTCGGGGACAGAGGCAAAGGAGAACGTGCCATCCCACCCTGCAAAGTCTTGTGTGTGAAGGAGAAAGGTCAAAATGAAAGGCATGGGCAGTCAGGTTCCATCAAATGGTCAGGATAGAGGCTAAGAAAAGTCTTTGGAGAGGAGGTGAGACATGAGGAAGGTGGGTTCACACAAATGAACAGGTAGAATTCATGGAGCTTCCCCTGACTAGGCGACTGGGTGGAATTCTCTTCACCTGTGTACACTAAGGGGGTTTCTAGCAAGAACACAGGATGGAGAACTTTCCAGATAGAAGACTCAGAGAATAAAACCTGAATGTAACACTGCAGCCCTGCGAGACACTGACCTGAGGGGGGTTGTTTCACTCATGTATCTACCCCATAAATCCCACTATCCCATAATCCCCAGGACAGATGTGAATGACCCTTCGGGTAATCACCTCCTGGCCATTCTTACTCCACCTTGTGTCCTTTCCTCAGGCCCATCTCCTCAGTTACAGGTTCTAGTCAGTGATCTGGCCTGGGTTTTACTCTTCTGATAAGAACGTCAAGAGACCGTTGCTCTCAAGCATACATTTTTTAGTAAACATTCCCAGGATGCCTGCTTTCAGCAAGATTTCAGAATAAAAATGTTGGAAGGGGGAAACACCTCCAAGCACAGTCTGTCTCTCTTGTCAGAGAGTTTGCAATCTCTCCATGCAGCAGAGTTTAAAAAATAAACAGAAACAAAGATGTTGCAGTGATGAACAGAGAGAAGTGGAAGTAATGGGGTAGGAGTTACTGGAGGGAATGATCACGTTCAGGTAAGAGAGCAGGGAAGGTCTGCAGGGGGCACTGGTGCACATCTCAGAGTTGGCTGACATTCCAGCAAGGCAGAGGCCCAAGGTTTCCTCTAAGAAGATGTGCTGCTGCTGCTGAGAATCTGATTCTCATATTCACGGCCTGGCAGAAGCAACCCCGATGGGTGGATAGTTGTAGTTGTTATATGTCAGTGATTCATTTATGGCTAATAGCGACCCTAAGAACCACAGCTCTGAACTCTGCCCTACCCTGACCCGGACTCACCATCTCTAACACACCCAACCCCACTGCCACAATCAGTGTGCCCATCCATCTCGCCGAGGGTCTTCCTCTCTTGCATTGACACCTCCCAATCCTTCCAAATATAATGTCCTTCTCCAAGGACTGGACCCTCCAAAGTATGACAGATGAAGAAGTTTGCCATCTTTGCCTCCAGGTGGTGTCTCAGCTGCATTTGCTCCAAGATCTATCTGTTTATTCTTTGACAGTCCATGGGATACAGTACTCTTCTCCAGCACATCAACTCAAACGTACTGATTCTTCTTCTGTCATTTAAGTAATTGTCCAGCCCTCAGATGCACAATGAACAATTGAAAAAATCATGGGTAAATAGAGGCCATGATAATTTTAGGAGGACCAATCTCAGTTCACATTATCCAAGGACCATCCCAGTTTACATGTGATTAATACTATCCTTTTTATTCTCAAGATTGTTGGGGTTTGGACAGTTAGCTGCTGTCAAGTCATATCTGACTAATAATCTTACAAAGAGCTAAACATTGCTCAATGATGTGTGATCTTTGTAACCTTTGGTATGTTTGAGTCCATTGTTATGGTGTCATAATTGTCTGAACTGCAGATAATGTTTTCCACAGTCCTGACAAGAAATTCCCTGATGGCATATTGAATCAAACTGACATCAGTAACTTCAATGACTAGATATGAAACTGAAGGGACAGAAAGTTTGTTTTTAAAACTAGTTTTTATGCAACCATTTGTATACATTTTGTTTTAAAATATTTATCACAATTCAGGTAATTTCTACTAATGGGGGAGGAACCCTTCAGGCAAGGACGATGGGAATGGTTACAGACTGTCGTTCTTATCACCAAATTGTTCATGTTGAAATTGTTGAATTGATGTTTGTGCTGCTGTGTGTGGTCCCAACAGCAACCAAAAAGAAAATAGGCTTTAAGAAAGTATGAAAGAGGGGAAAAATGAAATTCCAAGATAGCAATGTTGAGTCTGCCATCTTACATTGTAAGCATCACGGGAGACTGGGGTTGTTGACTTGACTCAAGCAATCGCCTTATTTTGGCTTCTAACTGGATAATATAACCAGTAGTGAGGAAAAGCAAGGCCTGACTCATTCATTCTCTCTGGAACGAGCCAAGTTTCCAGAGCAGGTGGGTGAAGCCAGACATATATATCTACCCGGAGACCGGGCGCACTGCTAACAGACTAGCGATCTCATATAATCTATTAACACACTTAAGCCACACTCAGTCTTGCTTTGCAGATAAACATGGTCTGTGATTATTTTACAACACTGTTAAGGTGCTGGGGGTTGTCTCTCATTTATTACTTGACTAATAAATACTTTAATTACACTTAATAAATAATGTAAGCGGGGCTCACTGAAGTGGTAATTCTTTAAATTAATTATTAACTGCATGCAAAGGGCTGCACTGCCAGTAACACGAAAGAAGAACTTTAATCTAAAGTGATTATTCATTATCTGGTATAAAGGCCCATTTGCATATTATTAGGGAAATAAACTTTGGCCTCTTTGGTAATCCAGATAGATCTCAAGGTCTGAACGTTATGAATCTCCCAATACGAAAGTGATGATAAACAATATGTAATAAAGCCTTCAGTTTATAGCTCTCTAACAGCTGGTTTTTGATTTTCCAAATATATTACAATGATTAAGTGACCAGTTAATGTATAAGCTCTTTGTGTAAGGTGCTACCTACAGATGGTCGGCTGATAGGAAGCGGTAAATGTTCAAACTGCTCATTTCCCTTGCGATTGGAGCCATAAATGATCTCACTGCCTAATGAGGAGAAACTGCTTAACCCTTTTCTCCACTGGAACCCAAATGTGGCACACAACTTTGGATTTCCTTGTTTCTGGCAAAGCAATGGTAGGTTATCTAGACCTTTAGGCACAGGGGTATCTTTGACCGAGAGGGATGAGGCCAAGCTTCAGTGGAAAGTGAATACTGAGGGTTTCTAAAATCAACAGACGACCAGCATTCACGTGCCCTTGTGTTCTCCAGTGTCCTCCTGATTCTGGGTATCGCCTGGGGCAGCATCCCACCTACAGGATGCTGGCTGCCAGTGTAAGAACTGAAAGTAGAGGTTTCCAGAAGAGAACGGGTCATCTCTTTCTCTCCACTCCACTGGCAAAGAGGGAGGGGGGTGGTGGTGGGAAAAGGGTTGGGGAGAAGGGGAGAGATAGAAATTCATGAAGATGGTGGTAGTCTCACCAGGAAGCCGGAATGACTCTCTTTTTCCCTATTTCCCCCTCAATTCTATGAATCTTTCTGAAACTTGTTTTTAAGGTCTCCCTCTTTCAAGCAACCTTCCCTAATCCTCAGAACATTCTGATAGCATTCATGTATAGCGTGGACAAGTTAGCGTGAGGTGGGGAGGGAACTACCCATAATGCACATGGGTTGGATTCCAAAGCAGTTGGACTGCTAAGCAGATGACAAATCCATCCTGTTCTCTCACACCATTCAGCGGCAGGTTCTTTCTATGCTTCAAAGATGGAACAAGCCCTTTGCTCTCTTTCCTAAATAAATACAGGCAGATAACCTTCCTTTTCCCTCCAGCCTTCCTCAAACCCGCATTAGCCTCATTCCCAAGTCCAGCAGCAGCCAGAAAGGAAGACATTGAAGCTGAGGACCTCCTTGCGACGCTTGTGTGTCTGTGTGATTTCTTTCAAACTGATTGGTGGACTGTGCCTGATCCAGCATCAGAAAATCGAAGAACGTGATCCATTTAAAGATTTAAAGAAGTCGCGTAGCCTGTTCATGCTACAGATGGGGCCACTGCGGGGCAGAATCCAGGGCCACATGGGCACCTTGCTATGGAGCAGGGGCCACAGCCTGCGCTCCCAAGTCCCAGACCAGTGCTCTTGGCTTGTCTCAGGTTCATGAGTTCTAATGGGGCTTCTGAAAGCCCAGCTTCCTTGGCACTTGCACAGGAGCCCACCTTCACAGAAATGGTTTCAGGAGGAACTACATCTCTTTAGTTAAGTTTCATGGTGTGAAGGGGCTACTGTCTGCATCCTTCACTTTTCAATGTGGCAAGTGGTTAGGGTGGAGGTGTCCCAGCAATGTTGTAAAATAGATGACCGCTGTCTGTTGTGATTTTGCTCCCGCCTCAGGCAGCTTCACCTTTTCCAGATGACCCACTGTCTTCCCAGCACATTCCCAGGAATTACCAGTTGCTTCCTCTCCACAGATGTCGGCATTAGACTTACCCCTTCCTCCTCCTTCCCTTCCAAGCTCCCTTTCATCCAGTTACTATTCTTACATTTCATGCAAAGAAGAGGAACACCTTACACCATCATTCAAAACAAGATATGACTGACAGAAGGCTAACATACTGGGGGAAATGTTCATTCAGAGCAGGGATACATCTTACAATTTAATCTCAGAAGGCTTAGATTTTATAGTAAGGAGATACAACTGAGTATTTTCAAAACATGTGCATATATGACCCTTGGCCAAAATGCCTTGCTTACATACTGACATTATACAGGCACAGCCAGAAGTCCCTGGGTAGTGCAAAGAGCTAATGCTTTCAACTGCTAAATGAAAGGTTGGAAGTTTGATCCCACCCAGAGGCATTTTAGAAGTAAGACTTGGGGATCTATTTCTGAAAAATCAGCTCCTGAAACTCCCCCGGAGCACTGTTCTATTTTGATGTATGTGGGGGCACCATGGGTTCAGTTTGACTCAGTATCAACCGAAAAGGATGCAGCATTAAAAGTTCCTTCAATGCAGCTCTGCTTTCCCCCCCCCGCCCCCCCCAACACACATCAGCTGCCTGAAGGCAAAGTTGAAATCTATGCAAGATGAGGGTTTATTTTCCCCTTCAGCAATCTAATCTAGCTAAAAGGAGCTGCTGTGATTTACTGGTTAAAGCAATTTACTATTAACCAAAAGGCCAGTGGCTCCACACTAACAGGCACTTTATGAGAGGAAGACGTGGCCTGTTGCTCTCGTTACAGTCTGCAGTCTTGGAAACCCTGTAGATACAGTTTCCTTCTGTTCTGCAGGGTCGTTAAGAGTCAGAATTGACTGGGTGACAAGAGACTTGGCTTTGGTTTTGTACCTTTTTGGGGGGTATTTTGTTTTGTTTCTGGTATTCCAGCTGAAGGTGAATTTTTAGCAAATAATGAAGGGTTAATAAAATGTAATAATAGCTTCATTTTCTTGAACACCTACATTGTGATGGGGACTACAGTCAATGCTTTATATATGTATTTTTTTTTAAAAAATTCTTCATTCTGGACTCCTGTCATGACAATAATACCTAATCATAAAGGGAGTTCTGGTGGCCTAGTGGCAAGAACCTGCACTGCAATCCAGAGATACACAGTTCAAATCCACCATATGCTCTGCTGGAGAAGGAGGGGCACTCCTCCTGTACCAGTGAGATGCAATTTGACAGTACACACACACAAAATAAGAAAATAAAATTAAAAAAAATACCTAATCATATATCCCTTTTAAACAGTCCAGTGGGCTTGGGGGGAGGGATTGCATAGCAATGAAAGAGTTTTTCTTTTACTCATCAAGGAGAAAAGTGAATTGGCAGAGGGGGTGGTCAGGGAGAAAAGTACAACAATGAATGACTGGAAACCCTAAGTCTCTGTAAACTTTCATTAAAATGATTAAAAAAAAAATCCTTACCACAGGCCTTTCAGTACTATTTTCCTCACCTTAGCTGCCCTGGTGGAAGAATGTTTAAATGCTTGTTAATCAAAAGTTTGGTGGTTTCAACCTAGTCAGCCGTTCCACAGGACAGAGCACTTAGGAGTTTGTTTCTCTAACGATTACAGTTTAGACACTCCTATTGGGCAGTTCAACTCTGTCCTCCAGGGTCACTACGTGTCAGGACTGACTAGATGGCTGGCACCCAACAGGTACAACACCCTCGTTTTACATATGAAAAGGAATTTAAGGCTCAGAGAATTGAAGAACTTATTCAAGGTCACACAGCTGATCTGGAGCAGAGCCAGGATTCAAACTCGGTCCTGTATGCTCAGTTACTTTCACCTGGGGCCTGCTTGGCCAAACTAAAAATCCACTGTTGTGCAGATTCTAACCAATGGAAGCTCCCCGTCAGTAAAAGCTTCCCAGGCAGTAAAAGGATGTTGCGTCATCTTTTTCTCATATGTAAAACTAGTGCGCTTGAACTTCCAATCTTTCAGTTGCCCCTCAGCAAGAGGGGTGCGTGCAGACTTATCCTTGGAATCTAGGCTTGAAAGGGCCTCTTAGCAGTTCACAAGCAGAGAAATGATGTGAAGTTATTTGCAAAGAAAGATCCTGTGGCTGGTCCAATCGACTAAGGTAGGGTCATGGGTATGGGGAGGATGCAGATAAAGAGTCCAAAGCAGATGATGGAAGGGCCTTGCTGTCCATCTCCATTTGAAGGAACCGTCCACCACCCAAAGGAGCAGGGGAGAAGGATTCCAAGCCAACAGTCCAGCTTTGGAGATCAAGCAAAAGCAAAGACCTGAAGTTTAGAAGTCAATAAACCCTAGGTCAAATGCACAACTGACAGGATGATCTTGATGCTCTTCAGTCAGGAAGTTTTTACTCTCCAAGACAGAGTGTCAATCAACACTCAGGCCCTAGCCCGAGACTGAAGACTCAGAACGCCCGTCACTCTCTTCTAAAGGCACATCATCACGTAGGACTCTAAGTAACGTTAACAGCAGCTGTTTATGTTCATTCTACGGCATCTCTGCATTTTTGGCTGATATAAGTATTTTATCTTTGAGGTAGATTCTACTACTGCTTATCTCAATTTACAGGTGACAACGTTGACCCTTGTTCACCAAATATTAGAAGACTAGTTATTGATAGTCCCAGGATTCCAACAACACAGGTCTCACTCTTAGAATCTCAGGACACAGGGAGAGCACTTTTAATGGTCTTTAAGCTCTGTCCTCTGGTAGATTGGCCTCCTACCGTCATCCTAGGCTTACTTGATTCACTTCCCATTTAATTGCCGATGTGCTCATGTGGACTGTCACAGAAAGAACCCCTTTGCTTTCTGACAAGCTGGAACATTTTTGCTGATGAGGCGTGAAAGGCAAACCCAGGCATTGACATTGACTTTGACATTGACATCCCTAGGCTATCCCGTCTTGACTTATGGTTTTGGAGAGAGAGCCAAATGAAGAATGTGGCTGGGGCAGAGGAGGGTGGAAATGGCACGGCGGGGACAACCACACTGGATTCAGGGTATGTACTGGCAAGCAGCATATAGCAAAGCTTCTGGATTTATTCCTGGTTGACATGAATTAATGCTTAGCAGGAATAAAGAATTTGAAAATGAAAAAAAAATCCTCAAGTGTTTCTTGGAAAGATGCTGAGGCTAAGCTTCTTAGAGGAGGCCTATACCCAACCATCCATTTTCATTAGTTTTATGATTCGATCAACTTACAAAGGTCACTTTTTAGCTTCCTGTGAACCACAGTATTATGACAAGGCTTAAATAATACCAAAGTGGTTCACAGAAAAGGGAAACATTCTCTTAAACTGGTTGCTGGGCATGGAAACAAGCGGTCCAAAGCTGAATTGGTCCCTTGTAAGGGACTAGTCTTGCTTATAGGAACCAAACACGTTCTCCAAGCCTTGCTCTCTGCAGGGCAGAGACTGGAAGGAGACTCTCCACATATGAGGGAACACTCTGGTGTCTTATCTCCTGCCTCCATCCCCCCCACGGGTCATTTTTGTGGGTTTTCTTGCACTGTGATTTTTGCAACTCTCCTCCCTATAGTGTTGTAATGTGGGTATGATGCTATCTGCTTTACAATTCTACAGCAAGGTAGGCAAAACTTACTATGTTTTTCCTTAGCACAGCAGGGCAGAGAGCAATTTCTAGTTATTTATTTATAGTTAATTACATGTCATCATTTCCTTGACCTCTCTTCCTCACCAGATACAAGGAATAATAAGAACAAGTATCAAGTCAAATGTGTTTGCTCCTTTTCCTACAATTCACTGCAGTGCCAAGCACACTAGATGCTCAGTAAATATGCTGTTAACATTTCTTTTTGCCCAAAGAGAAGCCCAAAGGAACATATTCCATGTAACACAGGTGGATCAGTACACTTTCTTCAATTTTCTTAAAGGACACCTTGCAAAGTGCCAAATCTCTTTTGCTAGCCACAGTTAGAGGGCGTGCTGGTGGTATGGTCTGTAGGGATTTGTGCTGTCAATCCAAAGACCAAGATTCTCTGATGATTTGAAACCATCAGTGACTTTGATGGAGAAAGATGGGCAGTCTCCTCCCATGTGACACACAGCCGCGGAAAACTGCTGGAGTGTCAGTTACAAGTGTGTTCTGACTCAACAGCAGAGAGAGAGACAGACAGACAGACAGAGACAGAGAGAGACATACAGACAGAGAGAGACAGAGAGGAAGGAAAGCGAGCCGAAGTTGACATGCTGTCAACTTGGAAACAAATCAGTAAGGTTTGACCTGATTTCCACGCCACATACACTTTCCTCTTTGAATCTTTAAACTTTTAAAATTTTATTTTATTATTTTTTGTCTGTGTACCGTCAAATTGGATCTGACTGGTACAGGAGGAGATTGCCCCTCCTTCTCCAGCAGACCATCTGGTGGATTTGAACCGCATACCTCTGGGATTGCAGTGTATATCCTCTTTGAATCTTAAGAGGCCAGCTGTTATTGTTTGCTGTCAAGTTGAGTATGACCCATAGTGACCCTATGACCCCAGTTAACACGAGATTACATAGCTCACTGGCAAAATTAAAGGAGAGATTGTACCGATAATGTTGACTCCAGCGTCTGGAATGGGCAAAGGTGGACTAGGTACATAGGTCTTTAATAACCCCCTGCTGCATTCTTGACCAGGGAGCCTCAATGGAACAGGTTCCTTCCCTCTTGTCATGAGCAGTGACCTCCTGCCCATTTTCCGACAAGAAAGACACAAACCTTCTCTTTCAGCTTTGATGCTAGAGTATCAGAATATAGCTTCTGTTCGAGGCCAAAAGAACAAACAAATACATCTTGGAGAAGGTGCAACCAGAGTGCTCCTTGGAGGCAAAGATTATAAAGTTTCGCCTCACATACTTTGGGCACGTGGCTAGGAGAGGCTATTCCTTGGAGAGGAATTTGATGCTTGGAAAGATGGAGGGTTGGTGAAGGAGAGGAAGAACCTCAACCAGTGGGTTTGACAAAGTGACTGCCGTAATGGGCTCTCATGTGTCAGGAAGTGTGAGGATGGCACAGAATAGGACGGGGTTCAGATCATCTGTTCTTCATAGGGTCGCTGTGGGTCCTACTTGGCCCGATGGCATCTAACAACAACAGATTCTAGTCCACTGGGCCCAATTCAGCTGGTTTGAAGGGCAAAGGGATTCTTAAGCTCCAGCAGAATCTTTTAAGAAAACAGCTGTTTTGACAACTGGAAATCAACTTAAGCCACCTGAATCTTAAATACAGCTCTCATTTGCACAAAGGTGCATGAAAATACATTCATATACGTGTGTGTGTGTGTGTGTGTGTGTGCGTGCACACACAAACACATAGAGACACAGGCACATACACTCACTCATAGTCTAACATTTTCCTGGACTCCATCAAACTACTCTGCGTGTGGGTGTATAGGTAACAGGAAGGAAACGCTTTGAGATGTGGGCCCAAGAATATGCCTTTATGTTCTTTTTCAGGCAAGCTTGGCTGCAGTAGTAACTGGTGGGCACCCCTCCACTCAGCCCGCCCCAGCCCATCATGTGGAAAGACACTGATTTGCTCTCTCTCAGGGGAATGATTTTGAAGGTTTAATTCAAGTGATTTTATTTAATCAAATTTAATAAATATTCATTGAGCACATACCAAAGGCAAAGACATTACTACGTTTCATACTGCCTGAACATCTCTAGTTTTGTCTTTTTCTGTTTCTGAGGTCACTAAGTGCTGTTCACTTCCATCACTCCCACACCTAGCACAGTCTTAGTACACAGTAAATGCTCAAGAAACATTTAAAAATTTATTTTATTTTATTTTATTTTATTTTGTGCATGTACCGTCAAATCAGATCTGACCAGTACAGGAGGAAATTGTCCCTCCTTCTCCGGCAGAGCATCTGGTGGAATCGAACCATGTACCTTTGGGATTGCAGTACAGCTTCTTGCCACTAGGCCACCAGAGCTCCCCTTCAAGAAACATTTTTATGAAAAATAAAAGTGTATGCCTGAAGATAGAAGGGTAATAGGATCAAAGGTAAGGATTGGCAAGCCGTCGAGGGACATCAAAGAACAGCACACAGTGAGGGGGTGGCTTTGGCTCTCAGGCTGGGTACGAATTCCTCTGGAAATTATTGTTGTTGTTGTTATGTGCTGTTGAGTTGCTTGCAACTCATAGCAACCCTATGTACAATAGCTCTAAACTCTGCCTTGTCCTGTGCCAATCACACTGCCTCCAACACACCTACTTCCCATTACCCCAGTCACTGAATCAATCCACCTCATAGAGGGCCTTCCCCTCCTGCGCTGTCCCTCCACCCTCCCAAGCAAGCTATCCCTCTCCAAGGACTGATCCCACCTTGCAACATGTCCAAAGTATGTTAGACAAAGCCTCAGAATCCTTGCCCACAGCTCAAAGGCATCAATTCTCCTTCTATCCTCCCTACTCATTGCCCTACTCTCTGACGCATAACAAGTGATTGCAAAGACCATGGCCTGTATCAGATGCACCTTAGTCTTCAGAAAGACACCATTGCTCTTCAGTACTTTGGAGAGGTCCCTAACAGCAGACTTTCCCATCACAATATGTCTTTTATTTTCCTGGCTGCTGTTGCCAAGAGTGTTGAGCTACCAAAAAGTTAGTTCTTGTCTTCTAATTTCAATTTCTTAATCAGTATAATGAACAGGGTGGTTGGGAGAATCGAACTATTAATTGTGTGCTCAGCAGTGTCTGAAATCTCATGGGTGCTCAAGGTGTAATTAAACTCTTCTGCTGATGGTGAGGTGAAGAGGGGGTGGCCAGATGCCTGTTTCTTGGTAAACACTTAATAAGCTCCAGGTACAGGAGGTGGGTATGGGGTTCTGAAAAACAGTCAGGGGCTATATGAGGTGGGTGCTTACGGGCAGGATAGGTGTGCTGGCTCCCAGACTTGGGTAGGGTAGGGCTCCTCACAGTTCCTGCGACGGCGGGGTACCTGGCTCCTTGGAAGGGAAAGTACTTTCACTTCCTTATCTGGCATTGAGGTTCTGGATGAATGACTCCTGCGTGAGATGAGTCTCTGCCATCAGGAAAGGAGGATGTGCCAACTCTACAGCTCTGCTCTGGGTTCTTGTAAACCCGACAGGATCTCAGTGATACCCTCACAGCAAGTTTTAGAGTCCAACAGGCCACAAGTACCTTCCTGAAGGGAACATAGGAACAAGACATCTGTGGAAAGAGGAAAGGAGTGGGCAAAGCTGGGTGGTGTGTGTACATGAGTGCACATGTTTTTATATGTTTTGTATGTTTCTGTGCTTTCATATGTTTATGTGTGTTTGAGTTAGTGTGTGGGGGAGAAAAAGAGAGACAGACAGACACACACACACACACACAGAGAGAGAGAGAGAGAGAGAGAGAGAGAGAGAGAGAGAGAGAGAGAAAAGAGAGAGCAGAGGGAAGCACCTGTCAGAAGGATGGAGGACCCCACCCTACCTCAGTCTTTAGTGAGGGACCCATATGCTGTTGGAGAAAATGTCCACATAAGTTCAAGGTGTCTCTCCTCCACGTTTACATGTGTTGTTGTTGTTGTGTACCATCATGCTGGAACGGACTGTAGCAGGCCCGCCAGCGGTTTTCAGAGGCAGTAAACCGCTCGTTTACATCTGAGAAAAACATAATTGAGTCCCCTGTGCTTTGCAGGCGTCTTTGCTGTGACTATGCACTGTGGTTTTTCAGCCTTTAATCCTATACTTTTTTTGGGGTTCTGGTTTTTCACCAAACAAAATCTCCAGCCACTCTGACTTTCTCAGCTGCAGGCTCCACTGGCATCTCCATCCCACTACAATTATCCAATTATAGAAACCATTTAACCTATTTATTCAGGCAATCAAGCCTTTAAGTGCATGGATTTATCATCACCTCAAATCACCTGTCACTGCAGCTGAAGGGAAGTAGAAAAGGTAGTCAGGATGCCTTGCAAGATGGTCAGTTTGTTATTATGAATACTCTTATTACACAAGATCAAGTCGACATGCAAAAAGGAAGAAAATGGAGACGGGTGGGCAGCTGCCAGGGGAAGCAAGAGGGGGAAAAAGAGAAATGGAGGGAGAGGGAAAGGAGACTGGCTTGATGAGTTCTCCTCTGTTCCTAGAATGATTAATGCAGCGTCTTTTTTTCTTTTACCCCAAATTCCTCTCTGTCCCAGCTCTCTCCACTGCAGAGGGAACACCTTCATTATCATCATTGTCGTTGCCCATTTCTGTGCTCTGTATAGTGATGTGATGTGATGTGAACCAGTGCAAAGAGATATGAAAGACTTGGAGACCGTCGGAGAACAAGGAAGGTGGTGGGAGCATTGAGCCATGCTTTCTGGAACAGCATCTCCAAGAAGAGTACTAGAAGTGTGTCACGTGGGTCAGCGTCCCTGTTAAAGCATGCGAAGCCAGAAGAGCTTCCCAAACAGTGAGGGTAAGAACCCTATGGCTGAGGACACACAGGTACAGGGACAGCATGGACTCCTCCTGCCTTGGAAGACTCTGTGCGTCAATCTGACGTACGGGAACACAGATGGCTGGGACAAGAGAAAGGCTTGGAACAAATATCACTTTCTGCTCAATTTTTTTCTTTTGTTTCAAAGATAGGTTTATATATAATTCTCTACCTCTTAATGTTGATCCTTGTTGTTGTGGTAGTGGTGTTCTGTACCACTGAGTCAGAACTGACCCATAGCTGAACCTGTGGTGGGTGTTCAGAGGCAGTTAGTCACATGTGAGAAGACAGCCCATCCTTCTCCCCCAGAACAATTGGTGGATTCGAACCACATGCTTTTGGGTTTGTGGTGCAGCTTCTTACCACAAGGCCACGAGAGCTCCCTCACCATAATATATTTGTGTATTACATTCTATGTAAATGAACACCAATGAAATCTGTGTCTTCTATACATCAAGAAAAGGGACATATGTGAAAGGGGGGACGTAGTGACTGCCTTATGAATCTGCTCCCCATCTCTGACCCCACCAGTGCCTCATGTAGAAACCTTCTCCACACCATTCATCTTATCCTAGAAAATTTCGGGGCCAGGGAAATCACTGTCTCTTGTTTCAGCTTCCCACTTGAAACTGACTCTATAACTTTATTGCCTAGAAGACACTGACAGGCTTGTGCAGGCAACTTTTTCATATTAGCTGAGAGAGAACAGAGGTAAATCCTTAAAATTATAAATGGGCCATAAAGAAAACAAAATCTTTTCTCCCTTATATGCTAAAGCCCTAGGTCTCAGAAATGACTTTCTGAGGGAGGTAACTTGAGGACAAATTTGAAGCCAGCTTCCTTTATGCAACAGGGAGTCATTTTATCAATTCACTATCTCTGGAAGCAGAGGAAGCTGAAAAGATGAACGCACACGTACAAAGTTTGGACATCATCGGCATAAGACCAGGGAAAGCTGAAGCCTTCTTGGGAACAGATGTCAAGGTGTGAGATTTATTACAGACTCCTGGGGCTGGAAGGCACTTGCTCAACCCAAGCCCGGTGAAGCCCTGGTGCATTAAAAAAAAAAAAAAAAAATAAAAGATGGCTCAGTTCTGCTTGGACATCTCCAGGAATGAGCTATGGATTTCTTCACAATGAAGTTCCTTAAGTGCCATACAATTCTAGTTGTTAGTCAGTTTTTCTTTCTTGCTCCAAATTCTTTTCTTCCCATTGGCACTGGTTCTACCTTCTGGAATCATCTAGGAAAAGCCAATTTCCTTTTACCCTAGTGTCCCTAATGCATTAGAAGACAGATGGCTTTGTCCAATGTAATCAGACTCAATTTCTTTCAATTATTCCTCATTCAATATTTGTTACGGATTGAGCGATGCTACTCCAAAATATATGTTGTAAACCATCATCCTTATATCTTTGGTTTTAATCTCACTTATGAATGGTTTTCTCTATTGTGTTAAAGAGGTCATAGCTATGTCAGATATGTAAAGTGATCTCCTTTGACATGTAAAAGGAGAAGTGTAGGGCAGAGAACAAACCGAGAGGCAAAACCATTGATGATCTGTCACATGAAGCTCTTCAAGAAGCCAAGAAATGACGACCTTCTCCCCAATCACAGAGCAATTCTTCTCCTAGAGTTTGCACCTCTATGGACTTGGAGAAACGATGAAAGTTATACAATTGTTCAGGTCTTTCCTTCATAGGGTAGCTGTGAGTGGTCTACGACTTGATGACACTTAACAACAACACTAAAACAGAGAGAGCTCTGTGGGCCTGGTGGATAGAAAGTTATGCTACCAAGTAAAAGGTGGGTGATTTTAATCTGTGGCCCTTAGGCCTGGTTTTAATTATTTTTGGTCAAACATTCTTCTAGGTGGTATAGCACTCGTCTGTCCATTTGCTATATAGAGGTAACTCGTGGTTGCTGTGATGCTGAACACTGTGACACTGATGTGTCAAATGTGATAATGTTTACCCATTAAACAATGTTTACCCAATTAAAACAAGCTTAGAAGCAGGAGTGGCATCCACTTCGGAAATAGCTTGCCTCTGGAAACTCTATGACCTTGGAAAAATGACGAAAGTTATACAAGTGTTCAGGTCTTTTGTTCATAGGGTCCCTATGAGTTGTCTATGACTTGACTGCACTTAACAACAACAACAACAACAACAACAACAACAACAGAGCTTGCACCAAGTATTCAACATCCAGACTCCAAAACTGTGAGTAAATGAATCTGTTTGTCAGAAATGCAGCACAAAATGCAACAGAAGACTTAAAGCGTGTTCTGTTCAGCGAGGAGGGATTGCGCCTGTCTCCCTGGGCATGGCACTGCTATTTAGAAAGTCCGGGGCTTTTAGCTCCCCTGCATGTCAGAGGCTGCTGCTGTTCAGCTGTATGAAGAGCAAAGATATGTTTCTTTGGAAAAACCTAAACATAGGACTTTATGTTTCAATTTATACGTTTTAATAGGTTAAATCTGGTCTACAACGGTACCCAGGTTTAGACTGCAATATATCTTCCAAAATACCCATAACTTTCTTTTTAACTATAGCTTTTTGTATCCTCATCCTAGTTATAAAGGTCACTGACCAGAGCAGGATTGATTCAGAGCCTTGGGACAAGTTAGTAGACCCTACCCGGGCAGGCTGATATCACTCCATTGTCATTCACTCATTTCCAGAACTGACTCTTAGTCAGTAGACTTTGAGTTTAATTTTCCAGGTTCTTAAAAAAGAAAGTCGTGGGGCTCAGTCCTTCCCGATGATATTGTTGACGTTCTTGTTGTGTGACCTCTAGTTGATTCCAACTTAGTGACCCTATCGGACAATGTGGAACTGCCTCATACGTTTTCTAGGCTGCAGTCTAGAAAGATTAGATTATTGGGTATTTTTCTCCTATAGAATTATCAACCTCTAGCAGTTGCAGGCTTAACCACTGTGCCAGCGGGTTTTCTTTCTAAAAATATCTGCATAAAAACCAGAAAAAATGGAGTATTGTTGTTGCTACGTTCCATCAAGTCAGAACCAACTCATAATGACGTACCTGTGAGTTTTCAGAGGCAGGATATAACTCGAGGCGATTGCCCATTTTTCTTCAATGGAGCAGCTGGTGGATTTGAACCACACTGCATTGAGTTGGCATCACAACTCCTTATAACAAATCCAGGGCCAATTTCAAAGAGGATTCAATTGCATATAGACCAATCCATGATACTACAATTTAAATTCTACTTTTGTGGGTGATAGGAGAATACTAGCTGACGAAATACTCATTTCTTTCATATTAAAATCTCTCAATAAAATGCCATGTAATAACAGATGGAATTGACTTCTTTTATACAAAGTAGTTTTAAACACTCTCACTCCTCTGCCTTGGAGTTTGGCTAGTGTCCTCCTGCTAGCCTGTTTCCATCTGTGAGTTTGGTCCGAGTGAGTTTATTTGTAAAATTTCAAAGACTCAGCTTCATCTCCACTCGGGCAGCATGTGGCAAGTGAAGGGAGTTCTGGTAAGATTTATTGTTTCACCTCCCAGGAAACTCCAAATCCAGAGAGGGCCAGATTGCAGAGAACTCTCTATTAAAATTCCTCTTCCTATCTCCGGGCCCAGGTGGAGGGGACAAATGGATTCCTACCTGACTGCAAAATATGATATATTATTATAAACAGAATCTTGAATTATAGAAAATACTAGTTAGCATAATTACATTACCATATTTTTATGGGAAGATTATTATTCAAATACCAAACAGGCAATCTTCCATTGGAAAAACCCGATAAACATTCTCAACTAGACTTTCACTGTTATGCATGTCATAGTACAAAACAATCTTAAAGTTTAAAACCCATTACATTACAAGAGCCATTCACTTCGAGTAGGTGGCAATTTGCCGTTGCTCCTGCTTCTTTTTTTCACACCACGTTTTGATAGCTATTCACCTCTATCAATTCTTATCTTGCCTATTCTTTGGAAACCAATTGCAGTTTAAAAAGTGCCCATCTATTTCTGATTGAAATCTTCACATGCTGGTTTTTTAAAACTATTTTTCAATCTCTTAATACAATAGATTGCCTCTCAGCTGCCAGTTAGTAAACCTACTACTAACAATGCAGTAATTCTAAGGACTTCCCCAACCGGTGGGCTTGCTCTGTTCTTGGGATCGCCCGAGAGATTCTAGATTTCCACTGGTGCTATCCCCACAGACAGAACATACCGATGAGTGAAATTTACTTAAAATCATCTTCCAAGCAAAAATAGCAACACATGTCTGTAAAAATCGCTAGTTAAATTTGGTTGAAGTACCAGTACTTTGGATCTTTGGAAATGAAAACTGCTCTTACAACTCTAGCCTTTGTCTGTGCTGTTTACATTTCAGAACCACCCGACTGAAAAAGTCTCTCTCCGACACTGAGGACAAACTTCTCTTGTTGGACTCCTTTTCTTAACTCATCCATTTTTGGGATAAATACGTCTTAAGGACACATTCTTTGTGGTAAGACGTAGCTTCTGTTCCTGGGGTTCATACATTAGAGGGAGAACAGTAAGAGACAGAAGCAGTTAAGGAGGAAGGTTTAGACTATGGGATCATTCAGGATTCCATAGATGAAAGAAATAAAGAGGTGAAAGAGTGGTCATCAAAACCAAGGATGAGATCTTCTGGTGCCGTTGAAGAGAAGCAAGACAATTTAGGATGCCCTTCCTGCTCCAGCTACGTCTACAGCAGCAATACTCACAGCTGAACTGAAGACTGACCTGAGATGAGACCTTGGGTGGGGAGGAGCCAGGATTGGCATGACTGAGCACGTGGAAACTACTGGCCTGAAAGTGTGAGGCTCGATGCTGAGGTGCCTATGTGTGCATTTTAGGGCCTCTTTTAGTTCTGGTTTTAGTCTGGATTATAGCCTTTTGGCTTCCTCAAAACAAAACACAGTAACAAAAATACCAAGGATGGCGCCAGTGTTGAGGAAGGAACTGCAGGAGCCAGGAACATAAACCATGACTCTGGGGTACATAGAAGTCAGTTAGAAGGTGGCCCAGCTAATTTTTGTCTGCTCCTACAACCCTTCTTTCTTTTCTAAGAGGAAGAAAAGGCACACTTCCTTTAGTTTCTAAAACTATAGTCCATGGCGGACAGTGTTTGGTGGAGCTCTCCAATTAAAACAAGGTTGGAAGCAGGAATGGCATCCACTTCTATAATAGCTTGCCTCTCAAAACCCTATGAACCTGGAGAAAGGATGAAAGTCACAAAAGTGTTGAGGACTTTCATTCATAAGGTTGCTATGAGTCACCTACGACTTGATGGCACTTACCAATGATAACATCAACATAGAGAGTGATCAGTTGGCCTACTGGACAGAAAGTGATGCTACCCAGTCAAAGGTGGGTGACTTCTAACCCAGAGCCCTCAGACCTGTTTTTCATTGTTTTTGTTTAAACATTCTCCTAGGTCATATAGCCCTGGTGTGTCCACTTGTCGTACAGCAGTAACTTGTGGTTGCTGTGAAGCTGAACACTGTGACACTGATGGGTCAAATGTGATCATAGTTACCCGTGGTGGACAGTGTTTGGTGGTGCTCCCCAATTAAAACAAGCTGGGAAGCAGAAGTGGCATCCATTTCCATAGTAGCTTGCTTCTGGAAACCCTATGAACGTGGAGAAAGGATGTAAGTCACACAAGTGTTGAGGACTTTCATACATAGGGTCGCTATGAGTTGCCTACGACTCGATGGCACTTAACAACAACAACACAGCCATCCTCAGTGTCCACTTAAGATTCTCCATGGACATTCCACAGCCTTCATTTTGCTGTCATTATTTAAGGTTTGGATGGCCCGTGACCTCAAACATCAGTCACATCCGCTTAGCTCAATTCAGATTAAGTTGACCATCCTCTTCTAGCTGCAAATGCAGCTATCGGGGGACACTTGGGAGATACAACTTGATGAACATGTGCTATCAGCGGCTGGACCGTGAATCTTCTCAACCTGTTGGATCTTTTTCTTCAATCCAGCAACGTGTACAAGGCATAAAAGTGGTAAGTACATGTCATGAGAAAAACATGGAGTATCATCACCTTTCTGAGACAGGGAGGCAAGTCTATTTGGGGAATGAGAGAACAGCTCTTCTTGAGGGGATGCTCTAGAAGGATTGCCTTCTATGTTGTTGTGTTGTTGTTATGTGCCGTCGAGTTGTTTGCGACTCATAGCGACCCTACGTACAACAGCCCTAAACCCTGCTCTATCCTGTGCCAATTGCATTGCCTCTGACACACCCATCCTGATTACTCCAGTCACTGAATCAATCCATCTCATAGAGGGTCTTCCCCTCCTGCGCTGTCCCTCTACTCTACCCAGCATGATGTCCCTCTCCAAAGACCTGTCTCTCCTTGCAACATGTCCAAAGTATGTCAGATGAAGCCCCAGAATCCTTGCCTCCAAGGAGCAGCCTGGTTTAACCCTCTCTAGGATGAATCTGTTTGTTTTCTTGGCAGTCCATGGTACATTCAATACTCTTCTCCAGCACCACAGCTCAAAGGCGTCAATTCTCCTTCTATCCTCCCTAGTCATTGTCCAGCTCTCTGATACATAACAAGTGATTGCAAAGACCATGACCTGTATCAGGTGCACCTTTGTCTCCAAAGAGACACCGTTGCTCTTAAGTACTTTAGAGAGGTCCCTAACAGCAGACTTTCCCATCGTAATACGTTTTTTGATTTCCTGGCTGCTGGTGCTAAGAGTGTTGACTGTGGAGTTGAGCAAACTGAAGCAGTCATCATAAAAGATGGTCTAAGATGATGAGGAAATACTAGTATAGATCCAGGCATTGGAATGGACATATTGGGATGAAATTTCTGGAATAAGCAAACAGTTCCGTTTGGCTACCAACATGATGTTGTTATTCTCATGTACTGTTGAGTCAGAACCTCCACTGGGCTCTCAGAGGCTGTAAACGGAATGAGAGGAGTCTGCCCACCTTTCTCCAGTCTTTCTATGGAGTAGCTGGTAGATTCAAACTGCATGTCTCTGGGTTGGCAGTACAATTCCTTACCATTAAGCCACCAGAGCTCCCTAACAAAACAATAGTGTAATTTTACTAATGATAAAATAATACCCACTGTATGTTCTTTCTCACAGGTACCACGCTACGGGCATGCGAGGAAGATATCCTTATCCCTCACAGCACACATGTGGAAACTGTGGCTTAGCCATATGAAGTATCCTGCCCCAAACCCATCAATTCATACATCTTGGAGCCAGAGCTCAAATTCACAACTTTCTAATCCATACTGAGATGTATACAAATCAAGGAATGCAAACATCTATTTTGAGGAGGAAAAATGAAAAGCTAACAGATTTCAACTCAAGAAAGTGAGAGAGGATGAGGAGGGGTTAAAGGAGAGAAAGATGAGAGATCTTCTGTGGTGATGAAGGGGAGTCTTTCAGAAATGTGCAAAAAACCACATTGTTTTATTAATATATGGAAGCCAAACTATTGTCCTAAGGTTGAGTTTTGATGAATCAAGGTCAAAGACACTTGGTGACTTAAAGGTGAGTCCTCATGGCCATCTTGGAGTCAGATGTGTCCCTGTAACCTGCTGATGGGGAAATCAAAGGGCTGGATGGATGCAGACCCAGATGTGTGCAAGCGTCAGTGCAAGAATCATGACCTCCTCACAGGAAATTCACAAGGTCAAAGTCAGAGTTGGAGGTCAGTGTTTGGGTATTAGGGAGTAGGAGACAAATTGGAGCTGGAAATTTCTCTTGAATTCTGCACCCCCACCGCTCTAGTTATGTTCTAGTACAGAGATGAGACCCATCCTGGGCTCTGGAAGCATATCCACAGCTGCCTCCTGGTTTGCAGCAATTGATGTACTTTAGCAAGGGGGTGATAAAGGACAGTGCTTTCCTGGTCACTTGCTAATTAATCATCCCTTTATTCATCTGGCTACTTTCTTTGGAGGAGGCTTTCATAATAGCAGCTTCATAAAACCTATCCCAGAAGCATCTTTCAAAAAGTCTCTTGCACCCTGTCTGCCCCCTGCAGCCTCAGTATCCTGTGCAGGAGTGTCTGTCATTTTCATTTCTCTGTTGCCATGCAGAATATGGCACGGGGAGGGTGCCGTACTGGGGAGTGTTGTTATCCTTGCTAACACCGCTATTTTTATTATAAAAGATGGAGAAATAGTAGGAGGTTAATGGCTGCTCAGAATAAAAACAAATAGTGACTAAGAACAAATATTCAAACGAGGCATTGTCTTGCTGGGGGAATGATATTTCAGAGTGAAGCTTTCTCTCTCTCTCTTTGACTACATAAACCAAGGCGTATACTCAATTACTACTTTGTGCTCCCTTCCACTGTCAATTAACCTGAGGAAAAACTTTGTGCTGAGAGGATAGGAACCTTCAAAGGGCCAATGGTTCTAACGACAGCAGTGGTGTTTTCTTCCTTCCCCCCCCCCCCCCCCCACACACTTCCACATCCCTTCATTTTCTTGAATGAATCACACCCACACTTTGGCTGCTCTGGGAAACATGTGAAACCGGATGCTGACACTGAAAGGAAAGGTCATAGGAGGTTCTCAGCCTTAGACCCCTGTCAGTGACCCGCTTACTTCCTCCAGCAAATGCACAGTGTGCATGCCATTGTTCTCTTGTTTGTCCATCTAGTTACAACTGACCTGTCCCTTCAGGCTGAAACCATTTGTGCCTCATGCTCACTGCCCCCATGCCCTCAAGTCTCATTGTCTGCTAAGTGGCCTGTGGGTAAAGAAAGAAGGAAGAAAACACACATTATTTGGTGCATATCAAAACCCCAAACCCAAGGTCCTTGAGATGATATGGATTCACAGCAGCACTAGAGAACAGGGCAGGGCTGTCCCTTATGGTTCCTAAGGCTGCAAATCTTTACAGAAACAAAGAGTTCATATTGTGCTTCTACAGAGCCGCTGTTGTTAATCTGTGCCGTTGAGTCAACTATGATTCATAGTGACCCTATCAACAACAGCTCTGAATCCTGCCTTATCCTGAGCCAGTCTCACCATCTCTGACACACTTGTCCTCATTGCCACATGATGTTGTTGTTATGCACCATAGAGTGCCCAGCAACTCAGGGACGCTATGCACAATACCGCTGAACTCTGTCCTATTCTGAGCTAATCTCATTGTCTCTGACACACTTATCTCTATTTATCCCAGTCACTGTGTCAATCCATCTCATCCAGGGTTTTCCTCTCTTGCATTGTCCCTTCCAAGCATGAAGTCCATCTCCAAGGACGGATCCCCCTGGCATCATGCCAAAAATATATGAGACAGAGCTTCAAAATCCTTGACTCCAGAGAGATCAACATGACTTCACCCTCTCCAGAACAGCCTGTGTGCGACATATATGACCTGTCAATTTTCTGGTTAGCGGCAGAACACTTAACCACTGTGTTACCAGGGATCCTCATTTCAATGCATACTATGTACTACCCAAGGATTCCTGGTGGCCTAGTGTTAAGGGGTTGTGCTGCCAATGCAAAGGCATGCAGTTTGAATCCACCAGTTGCTCCTCGAGAGATGGGCAATCTCCTCCTGTGCAATTTACAGTCTCTGAAAAACTAAGGTCACCTATGAATTGATTACAGCTAAACAGCACACAACAACAACAACAACAACAACAACAACATGTGATAATACTGTGTGACATGTTTAGATTGTATTTACTTGGGGGGAAAAGTCTGGGAAGGTAAGTACTATTTATTTCATTATAAAGAAACTAAGGTCCAGAAAGATATGGTAGGTTGTCTAGTGTCACTGAACTGACAAATGAGAAGCCAGGATCCATTTTTTCATTAATCAGGCAGAAGCTGTGTATACATTCTCAGTTAGTTAGGGGTGTGTGTGTGTGTGTGTGTGTGTGTGTGTGTGTGCGCTTGCGCGCACACACATTCATTTGCCAGATACTTTAATATCTATATCATCTATATCTAATCTATCTCTCTATCTCTCTATCTCACTGGTCTGTGCATTGCTGTACAGAGGTAACTCGTGGTTGCTGTGATGCTAAACACTGTGACACTGATGTGCCAAATGCAATAATGGTTACCTATGGTGGACAGTGTTTGGTGGAGATCTCCGATTAAAACAAGCTTGGAAGCAGGAGCAGCGTCCACTTCTGAAGTGGCTTGATTCCAGAAACTCTGTGAAGAGTGCTCAGCTCTTTTGTTCATAGGGTCACTATCTATGAGTCATCTATGACTCAACAGCACTTAACAAGATATATAGATATAGATATAGAGATAGAGATAGAGATAGAGATAGAGATAGAGACAGAGACATAGATATAGATAGATATAGATATATATTCATCAATAATCCTTTGAGAAGAGAGTCTAATGATCATGGTCAAGTTTTAGTACAGATTATATTTTTAAGGTTATCACCTCTGCTTATAGCATTGAATCTTGTCTAATTAACAACCCAAGTAGAAATCTGGGGTAATGAGGGTAGGTGTGTCTGAGACAATAAAGTTGGCAGAGGTTAGAGCAGGTTTCAGGGCTGTTGTACATAGGGTTCACTATGAGTTGCAAGTGACTTCATGGCACATAGCAACAAGAAGATGTAAAAATGTTATACAATTGTTTCCTAGCAAAAGGTAAAAGATTGGAAGTAGATTATGCAAAGTCATCTACCTTTTTCCTCACCCTTCTCCAGAACCTTTTTATTCATAGCTAGATTTTATAGTCTCTATGACTCTTTCTTCCTTCTTCTGAAAAAGTCTTCCACACTCAATCTCATCAGATGTGGCTCTCACATTGGGCAGAGCTAAAGGTCTCTCTGGGATCCCATATGGCTCCTAGCGCCACTGCTCCGTGAATCATCCTGTCTACTCAAACGGTGAAGGCTCTGAAGGTATAGGCTAGGCAGTGTACTTCTTATCTCTCATAGCAAATGTCCAACAGATAGAACTGCTAAATCAAAGTAGAAAGAATTACAAATACAAAATACCAAACCTCTTGTTCACAGCTTTGGTTTGCTTGGCTCCACAGTCAACAGTCTTGGCACAAGTAGCCAGGAAATTAAAAGTTGTATTGCCATGGAAAAGTCTGCTGTTAGGGACCTCTCCAAAGTACTGAAGAGCAATGGTTTCTCTCTGGAGACTAAGGTGTGTCTGATACAGGCCATGGTCTTTGCTATCTATCACTTGTTAGTGTCAGAGAGCTGGACAATGACTAGGGAGGACAGAAGGAGAATTGATGCCCTTGAGCTGTGGTGCTGGAGAAGAGTACTGAATGTACCATGGATTGCTAGGAAAACAAACAGATTCATCCTGGAAAGGGTTAAACCAGGCGGCTCCTTGGAGGCAACGATTCTGAGGCTCCATCTAACATACTTTGGACATGTTGTGAGGAGAGAGAGATCCTTGGAGAGGGACATCATGCTTGGGAGGGTGGAGGGACAGCGCAAGAGGGGAAAGCCCTCTATGAGATGGACTGATTCAGTGACTGGGGTAATCGGGATGGGTATGTCAGAGACAGTGCAATTGGCACAGGACAGAGCAGAGTTTAGGGCTGTTGTACATAGGGTTGCTATGAGTCGCAAACGACTCGACGGCACATAACAACAACAACAACAACAATTACCATCCATCTATTCTAACTCATAGAAACCATCTTTTGGGTTTCCAACATTATAAATCTTTACTAAATGAGACTGTCTATCTTTATTTATCAAAGTGACTAGTAGATTTGAACTGGTGACCTTTGATTAGCACTCTGACATGTTATTCTCCAATTTAAAAACTCGGACTTCTCCTACAGTTCTGCAACTAATCACCTCTGTGGTCTTGTGCAAGTGGCCTAAATCCTGAAGATTGTACCCTATCTGAAAAATGATGGTATCTGAGGAAATAATTTCTAAGGATTTTTCCAGATTAAGCACTGGAAGAGGAAGTTGGAGACAGCCATTCTAAACTCTGTGTGTTCAGTATATAAGTCCCAGAAATAAATACATACACACACACACACATTATATATAACTTTATATATATATATATATATGGATAGATATACACACATTCATATATATATGAATCAGCAAAAGATGATAACATAGTCAATTAAGGCAGATTACTACATTTCCATGAAGTCTTAAAAAAGAAAAATCGTTGGGTCAAAACAACTTGCTGATTTTTAAACAAGTGCCCCTGATTCAGCAGGAAGTGATTAAAAAAAATGTGGGAGTAAAGAGGATGAGAATCTTACAGTTCCTTCATCATTGACCTTCACAGAGAACCAGCTACAATGCCAAGTCCTTACATGGCTGAGATAAGAGTTGGTGGTTATAAGAAAGTAACATTTTGTTGTAACAAGCTACATGTTACTTGGTTTGGAGGATCAAACTCAAGCACTTTGTCTTTCTCTGGATTCATACCAAACACTAGTTTCTGTGTGTGAGTCTGAAATGTTTATTAAAAATAGATTTCACTTGAGTTCTAGAATTGGTTAGGCTGATGAGGCTTCTAAGACTATCAACGGGTTCTTCGAATTGTCTGCTAATCATATCATAGTAATTTGACAGTAGAAGATTCGGTGACGATAGAAGATTCAGTGAGCTATGACATGGTTCAAATCCACCAGCTGCTCCATGAGAGAAAGATGGGCAGTCTCCTCCCATATTGATTTACTGCATCTGGAAATCTATTAAAGGGTCAGTTATGGGTTGGTGGAGACTCAAAGGTACACAGTAACAACAATATGTGCTATAGAACCGTTTGAGAGTGGACAGGTGACAGGTGAGCTGTTCCTCCCTGGGTCCTGCGAGCGTACTTCTCTCAAGGTCACATCTCTCAAGTCACACTGTAAAAGTGACTTCTTGTGCTTAGTCATGACCAACCTACTGCCACCAGCAAATTCTTGCTAGGAATGCAGACTCACCATGGACCCTTGGTTTTAGCCTTTAAAAATGTAGCAGTATTTATACGTGCACTAAGTGTTTTATTTTTTTGTTTGGTTTTGCAAAAACCTTCATATAATGAAATAATGAAATTATAAGGTAAATTAAATTTGATAGTACATTAAGAATGTCTCATTATGCCCATAAACCCAAGCTTCTGGCAACAGTCCGTTTGCCTTTCTTGCCATCCTTGGGTGTCATAGAGTCCATTCTGACTTATAGAGACTCCACAGGGCGGGGCTGAACTTTCCCATCGGGTTTTCTAGACTGTAATATTTGCAGCAGCTGAATATCATATCTTCTCCGTAGTGGAGTACATGGTGGACTTGAAACACTGACCTTTTGGTTAGCAGCTGAGTATTTAACCACTGCACCACCAGGGCTCCTTTGCTAACTTTAATCTTACTCAAGATCAGTTATCCTCCAAGTACATAACAGAGGAAAGTTGACTTTGACTCCTTTACCCATCCAGTCTCTGTGCAGCAATGCATGACCTGCCCCTCAGCCCTCTCATTCAAACAGGAACTCACAAGGCAAGGCTTTCATGCTTGCAAGAAAAGTACATGGATTCCTCCAATGAGAACAGCAGATCCACATCTCTTACTGGAAATCCAGAACTAATCGAGGACTAGTACAGCCTCTTTAAGAATCACTATCCAAACTTACTGAATCTTTTCAGAGAAGTTCAATGGGTCTTGAGTTTGTGTAACAAAACTCAAGTGAAAGTTTTCTTTTGTTTTCCTTCTTCTGATGTGGAATCTTTACAGGTGAAGACTCCGGGATTATTCCCTTTGCTCTTCAAGTCTGCTGTTCCCTTCAGCTCATCTCCATATCCAGACCCACTATGTGACCTGGAAGTGCTTCCCTTCCTCCTTTCTACTCCAATTACAGTCTGTGTTTCAGGACCAATTTGGATGGCACATTTCCTGGGATCCCCATGATCTGCATCCCACAGACATTGCCCTCTCTCCTCTTTGCTTTGTGTTCATGCTAACACCCTCTCTTCCCCACCTTTCCGATAACAGACATATTTTTTTCAGTTGCAATTCTGTAAAGCAAGGGATTTTTTTTCTTCTTTTTTTACGTTATGGCTGTGGTTGCCCTTTTACAGCTTTTAAAACATGGATCATTTCTATCCGACAGTCTGCAGTAGTGACACCCTGCCCTTGAAAGATGCTGTTTTATTTGCATTGACTATAAAACCACTAAAATATACACCATCCCAAGAGACCAGCTGTGTTGAGTTTTCCCTTTAAATGTGTAGTTTCCATCCTTAATTCCCAGGCTGGTGTTCCTTGTGTCAAAGGACACATTTTCCAGAAGTAAGGGAGGTGCAGTAGCTGGGAAACTTACATGTATTCTCTCCCTCCGGGACCCCCTTTTAGCAGAGTGGGTTTGTAACATGGAGAGACTGGACTGTAACCTAGACAGACTTGCTGAAGGCAGAAAATTCTGACTTGAATACAGTGATGAACACTTGCCAGTGTTCTCTTATTTATATCATTTCAGATCTTCCCCATACCCTTGTGAGAAAGGTAGGGCAGTTACTCTAATCCCCCTTTGACAGATGAGGAAAGCGAAGCCCAGAGAGATCTTACAACTCGCCTAAGATCACATACTTGGCAGCCACGTTCAGGCTAGATGCCAGGTCTCCTGTCTAGGTCCAGCCCTCTTGGCACCACAGATGATGATGCCCCAGCTACCATCTGCTTCTCTCCATCATTTTATGTTAAAAATCCAGTCCCTTTTCTAATCTCATTTAATTCTCACAACAGTCCAGGGGTTGGAGGGCATTGGAGTCATTATTTCCTGCTAAAAGAGAAACAAACAATGGGGCTTATGAGAGTCTCCTGGTCACAGATGAGGTGGAGGGGATGGGACAGGAGTCTCTGGACCTACTAGGTAGAACCTTTCTGAACACCTACCACAGATGCTGGCCTCCCCCTGCCAACAATTGGAAGTGTAAAGCCTCAGTGTCAGCAGAATCTCTTGGGTGGTCTTTAAAGGCAACACTGCCACCCAAACGGGCCCATCAGTTGGTACCAAGTGACAGGCAGGTGTGCGCATGGTGTGGTCCCCTGAAAAGAACTGCGGGGAGGAAAGTGTGGGCATGGAGCCAGGGAGACAAACTAGGCCCCCTAATTTCCAAGCCTGTGCCTTTTCCCCAAGCCCACTAATAGGAGAAGTCAAAAGCATTAACCATGAAGAAAAATTAAGTGAATGTCAGGACCTGGGTTTGGTTTCCCCCATGACAAATAAAAAGAATCACTCCCACATTCTTCCAGTGAAAAGGGGTGGAGTGTCCGTTTCCTAACCACTTACATCCCCCAGCAGGTATCTTGGAGTGACTCGGTCACTAGTAATTGGGTAAAATGACCCATAGCCTTGACTTTGCCAATATTAATATTTCCCCAACACTGGACTGAAAAAAGGGATGAATAAATTTGGCATCTTAAGAGGTGAAAGGAGATGGTTGCGATGCAGTCATTCCTCAAGGGAGCACAGCAGCTGGACAGATTTACTGCTGGTGTGATGGGTGGTCCAGGACCAGCAAAGAAGGGGCTTCCTCACCCAGACATGTGTGACCAATGCACGATCCCAGGGGCTGAGCCCGAACCTGAGGATTCATTTTGATTCCCTAAGAAAATGTCCAGTCGTGTTCAAGGTCTAGCATTATATAACTATAATATGTGTGTGTGTAATATATTTTCCGATGTTGTTTTTGGAGAAAGAGAGGGAGAGGGAGAGAGTTAGTTTAGTTTTACCTTGTGTGATCAGGGACAAAACAGGAATGTATTCTAGCAAAAATGAGATAAATTGACATAACAGCTGCAGCAGAGATCTGCAAAACAACAGTTGTGAGGGTGGCGCAGGAGAGGTAAGGAATGCTTTGCTTTGTTATTCATAAGGTTGCCAAGTGGAGCTGTACCCACAACAAAAACTTGGAAGTGGATTTGTAGCCAAACAAAAGCACTCATGGAAGGAGGGAAAGAGAGATGAAGGAGGTTTAACTCCTCTCTTCCTACAAGAGTCTACAGTTCGCCTAAAAGCAATCATTACCATTTCATCCCAGCGGCAGCAGTAGCAGCAGCAAAGTTTAACAGCACATCTAGCAATAAGTGTTGGAGGGGCTGTGGAGAGATCAGCACTCTCATGCACTGCTGCTGGGACTGTAAAATGATACATACCATTCTGGTAGGCACTTTGGTCTTTCCTCAAAAGGTTAGACAAAGAAATCCCACATGACCCAGCTATTCCACTGCTAAGAGTATACTCCAAGGAAATCGGAACTGAAACACCAACAGATATATGTACATCTGTGTTCATAGTATTATTATTCACAATATCAAGAAAATGGAAATAGCCCAAATGTCCACCAAGATGAATGGGACAAATGAATGGATTGAATAGTTGTGGTACATTCACCCAATGGAATATGATCCAGCACTAAGGAACAATAATTCTGTAAAATACTATATAACATGGAAGAGGTGAGCTCTGGTTACCTAGTGGCAAGAAGCTGCACTGTAATCCCAGAGGTGCATGGTTCGAATCCACCAGATGCTCTGCTGGAGAAGCAGGGGCAATCTCCTCCTGTACCAGTCAGAACCGATTTGACGGTACACACATACAAAATAATAAAAATAAAACAAACAAAATATTATATAACATGGAAAAGTCTAGAAAGCATTATGCTGTGTGGAACAGCTCAGTGTCATAAGGACAAATACTGCAGAAGCCCCTTATTGTAAAAATAGAAGGATAACTGAGTAAAAAGTGTAAAAATATTCAAAAGGGAAGGGCAGCAAAGGGGAAAGTGTTGGAAAAAAGAAGGTGAAAATCACTAGGATAGCCTAGGTTAGTGGGCAGATGGGGGAAGGAATCGGAAAGAGTCAATGGGAACTTGTAAAGATGGGATAATATTAGGCATAGATCAATAGGAATGAAGTATGTAAAATATAATGTATATGAGTTATGCTATGAAACACAATGTAAGTGAAAGATTTACGCAATGTAAATGTGCTACTAACTCAATGATTGTGATTCTCTTGTGATTTGAATCCATGAGCCATTTCTAGGGAAGAAGGACAATCTCCTCCTGTGCAACCCACAGCCTCCAAAACTTGCTGCCACATCAGCTGTGAGCTGACGCCAACTCAACAGCCATGAGCGAGTGAGTGAAACTACCACCTTTGAGTCAGGAGGCGAATGCACTAGCCACTGTGCCACCGGGGTTCCTTGTATGTATCCAGGCACAGGTCGTTTCATTGTGTGTCACAGACAGCCTTTCCTTTTCAGAAATCAAAGGCTTGTGTCAACCTTGTGTTGAGTGAGTCTGTCAGAGTCATTTTTTCTAACAACATGTGCTCACTTTGTGCCACCTTTTGGTAATTCTCACAAAATTTCAAACTTTTCCATAAGGCTATTATTGTGAATATGATGTGGGATCAGAGAGGGTTTCGTATGTTGTTTGTTGGGTCCTAGGAGCTGAGGATACTTGTGAAGATTTTCAGCCTCAGAAACTAATAGAGGGTCACTCTCGTTGTAATTGGTTCAATGGCCATGGGTTGGGTTGGGTTTTTTCCAAGAAAAAGGTTCTGTGTACATACAATTGGTTACCACAGACAACTGAATTGGGAAAGTTCTGTGACTAACTGCTAGCAAAACCTGGGTTCTGTCCAACTTGGCCCAAGCAGTAAATATTGGGAGGTATTTTACCTTATTGAAGCCTCAGTTATCTCATTTGTAAAGGAGCCATAATGGAATCTATTTACTTCATGGGGCAGAGGGGAGGGGTGTGAGGTTGAAAACTCCAAAGCAATGGTTATGACTTGGTCCTCTCTAATGGTCCTCTCCATACAGTAGTGAATGAACAAGACTTGAACCACTCACTGCAGAAAAGCAAAGACCACAGCCTTCAACATGGCTTCTATTCCAACATTAAGAAAACAAAAATCCTTACCACTGGACCAATAGGAAACAACATGAGAAATAGAGAGAAGACTGAAGTTGCCAATGATTTCATTTTATTTGGCTCCACAATCAACACTCATGGTAGCAGCACTCAAGAAATCAAAGTACCTTTTACATTGGAGAAGTCTATAGTCAAGGATGTCTCTAAAGTTCTAAAGAGCAAGGATGCCAGTTTAAAGATTCCGGTGCACTTGACGCGAGCAATGGTATTTTTAATTACCTCTTCTGCATCTGACTCAATGGCACTTTACAACAACAAAAACAACATAGAGAGAGCTCAGTTGGCCTAATGTACAGAAAGTGATGCTACCAAGCCAAAGGTGGGTGACCTTAATCTGCAGCCCTCAGGCCTTTTTTTAGTTTGTTTTTTTTTTGCAAAACTTTCTTCTAGGTTGTATAGCCCTGGTCTGTCCACTTGCTGTACAGAGGTAACTCATGGTCGCTGTGATGCTGAACACTGTGACACTGATGTGTCAAATGCGATAATGGTAACCCAAGGTGGACAGTGTTTGGTGGAGCTCTCTGATTAAAACAAGCTTGGAAGCAGGAGTGGCATCCACTTTGAAATAGCTTGCCTCTGGAAACTCTATGAACCTGGAGAAAGGATGAAAGTTATACAAGTGTTCAGGTCTTTTGTTCATAGAGTCGCTATGAGTTGCCTATGACATGATGGCACCTATGCATCTGAAAGTTGGACAATAAATAATGAAAACTGAAGAAGAATTGATGCCTTTGATTTGTGATTTTGACAGAGTAGTAAATATACATTCAATGGATATCAAAAGAACAAACAAAATTTGTCAAATCGGTGCAATCAGAATATCCCATAAAGGCAAGGATGGTGAAATTTCATCTGACTTTGAGCATATTTTCAGGGAGAATCAGTCCTTGGAGAGAGACATCATGTTGGGAAAGGCAGAGGATTCAGCAAAAAAGAAAGAAGACCCTCAACAAAATGGATTGATGCTGTGACTACCGCAGTGGAGTTGGGCATGACAGATAACATGAGGGTGCTGCAGGATCTGACAAGGTTCATCAAGTAGTTATGCTTTGTAATTGGACAACAACTTTTCATAGTGGGGTTCAGTTACTCTGGTGGAAGCAGTTTGTCCCTGGAGAAGTGAAGTCAATATGGGGAGACCCTGGCATTGCTACCCCTAGTACTTTTGTCCTGACACCCGCAGTCCACATCAAGTGTTTCTTGTTAGCCTTGACTCAACATGCCCCATGTGCCTCTAGCTTCCAAGCCTTGTGGACAGATTACCCAACAAACTAGGTAAGTATAGGTTTGCATACTCATCACACTGAACAGTTTCCCATGCTTTTCAGCACATCTGCATGAACAACATAGGACACTTTCACTCAGATGAGTACGTTGTAAATGCAAGTAAGTACTGTCATGACCTGTACGGGAGACTGTTCACCACAGACAAGCTGTTTTTGTTGCTAAGTGACATAGAGTCATAGACGACCCATAGTGACTCTATGAATGAAAGTCTTGAATGCAAAACTTTTTATCTTTTCTCCAAGTTCACAGAGTTTCTGGAGGCAAGCATTTTTTTTTGGAAGTGGATGCAACTCCTGCTTCCAAGCCTGTTTTATTCAGGAGATTCACACACACAAAAAACCAACCCCCAAAACCAAAACAGAAAAAAAAAACCAAACCAACCCAAACCAACAACCAAAACAGGCCCGAGGACCCAAAAGCCTTTTTAAATATGAGGCCAAATCCAATCAGTTCACACCCTGTTGCAAGCAACACCCTAGTCTCAACCCCAAGCCAGAATACACGCCTTTGCAGAAACTGGCCATTTCATTCATCTTCTCAGCCTAGAAATAGCCCCAGAATGGCAGCCAAAAACCTTTTTAAATAGAAGGCCAAATCCAATCAACTCACCCTGTTGTGAGCAAAGCTACACTCTAGTCTCAACCTCAAACCAGAAAACACACAAGGAAATGATGATAACCTTTATTACTGGGTATCTCTAAACCTGTCAAGGCCTCTAAAATTGAAAACAGGTTTAGGTTGTGTAAGTAGGTGCTGTGGAGTAGAGACAAAGACAGATGCCAACCATACCTAGAAGTAGAATCCTTGATGTGCTGAAGATGATGTGAAATTGTTCACTACAGATGCATTAAGAAGACACAAATAGGCCTTGGGTACTTGCCTTGTCTTTTGGGTGATTTGATACTACCTGGCACTCTGCTTACTGGCTACCGGGTTAAAAATATTCCGAGAATCCATGAGTGTTAGTGTTTCATGGGGTCTGAGTTCACACAATTACCCCCTTATCTTTTACATAAGAACACACATGGAGGTCAAGAGAGGTCATACGATTCATTCAGAACCAAACAGGGCCTTGGGCTTCCAACTCCAGTGCTCTCTTTACTGCAGTTAACCTCAGGCCCTTTAAAAGTTTCACTTCGCAATTCTGTTTTATTATAGGAAATCCCACCTGACCAGGTTCAGCTAAACTTCATAACTGACTCTGCTATGGGAAATCTCTCACCCTGTCTGCTCTGTTCATTTCAGCTGTCTCTTCAAAGTCAGGTCCAAGAGTGGTGATCATTTCCCAAACATACTGGGGAGAAACTGCTCCGCTCAGCCCCAATCCTTGCTCTGTCTTGTACAAAATCAAAAGATAAATAAATGAGTGAAGAGTTGGAGGTAAGGGACCCCCCCCAAAAACAAACAACCCACTACCTCCGCACCAGCTCCATAAATTGTGGAAGAAATGAAATGGTCTGGCAAGGTAAATAAAAAACAGCACACTTGAGCATGGACACAGGATGAGAGACGAGCATATGCCAATTACGAGGACCTGTGCTCGCCTATTTCCTCAACATAAAACATCAAGTCAGAGTTACTGTTATGTTCTCATCTATGAGCTTTATATTTTCCTTATGATGATCAAGTAGACATGCTGGATGCCAGGTGAGTGATGGATTTAGCAAGACAAAAAGGTTTTAGAAGATCTTTTTTTAAAAAACTGCTAAGCAGCTCAATTTCTAGTCCCACTGGTTACCGTTGGAAGTGTGTCCTGGTCAACCACAGTTCATTCTAATCATCAATTTCTTTGTTTATAAAATGTGTGGTGTAACATAGACACTCACGAAAGAGTCTCCCAGTTAGAATGTTCTTGTGTTAGGCACGCTGTCTCCAAAGGCTAAATGCAGTTGGGTCCTGTTTCACAGCAGCTCCACGCACAATGGAACAGTCAGTCCTGCACCATCCTCCTGGTTGGCTCCACACTGTACTATAACGATCCATAGAATTTTCACAGACTAATCTTTGGAAGTAAATCACCAGCCCTTTCTTCCTACTTCACCTCATACTGGACGCTCCACTGAAATTGGTTCAGCATCACAGCAACAAATCGGCCTTCAGAGATAAGTGGGCAGTGGCTGAGTCAGAGGTGCACTAACCAGGAACTGAACTCACTTTGTGAGAATTCTACCCCTGAACTACTGCTGGCCTCCTGCCAAACATTACTGTTGTTGCTAGTAGTCACTTAGGAAGCTCTGGTGGCCTAGAGGCAAGAAACTCTGCTGCAATGTACACAGAGTCCACCAGCGATTTTGCAGTAGAAGGTTGGGCAATCTCCTCCCTTGCAATTAACTTCTTCTAAAAACCCACCGGAGGTTCAGCTATGGGTCAGTTCTGGTTCTACAGTACCCAACAACCATAACCACAGTAGTCGTTGAGCTGGTTCTGCTTCACGGCGACCCAACGTGTGTAGTAAGGAACTACTCTACAAGGTTTTCAAGACTCTGACCTTTTGCAAACACATCTCCAGGTTTGTTTCCTGGGGAGGTTTGAACTATCAACCTTTTGGCTAACAGATGAGTGCTTAATAATTTTCACTACCAGGAACTCCCCCGACCAAATCTCAATTCATTGCTACTGAGTCCAGAGTGACACACCGCTGACCTTGTGTTGGATTTCCTAGGCGACAAACTGCACAGGAAGAGATGACCCTTCTTTTTCCTTCAGAGCCACTGGTGGATCTGAGTGGGTGGTGGGGCACAGCCTTTGGGTTTGAGGCACAATTCCCCAAGCACTTGGTCATCAGAGCCTTTTAAAACATCAGTGGTCACCCCTCCTCCTCAGCTGTGGCTTCTCAGCACAGGACTGTCCATTAAGCCATTCACAGATCACCCTGTCTTTCAGCTCCTGTTTCCTGACAATTCACATAACCACCTTTCAGAAGGACATGATAATACAGCGTCTGGACTGTAAAACTGCTCATAAAACATTATGGGATTGTGGCAAGTGTGGGTTCCTGGAGGCATAGTGCTGGAATCTGACTTGAGCCTGAGAGGAAAATAAATAATGAGCTATCTGAAACCTTCATTTTTCTCCCCTAAACAGAGCATAGAAAGTGAAGATAAATGGAAATATCATCAATTACTGTTTTTCCCAATGGGAAAGTGATAAAAATATTCAAATGGTGTGTGACACAATGGCGTGTGTGTTCTAATGAAGGGCTTCTGTCCTTAACGAGAGAGAGATTTAAAGTAATGGGATGCCTGGAACATTCAGAGGGGAGCGCAAAGGAAGGGCAGAGGGAGAAGCTGACGGGAGGATCTGGGCTGAGCCTCTCTGTGGCAGCGAAGGGACAATCTGGCTGTAAGCAAGTGCACACATATGACTGGTGCAAACAGTGAGCGTGCTTAAATGGTAACTAGAAGGTAAGAGGTTCAAAACTACCAAGAGGCACCCTGAAAGAAAGGTGTGGCAACCTACTCTAAAAATCAGCCACTGGAAACTCTCTATGGAGCGCAGTGTTACTCTGACACACATGGGGTCAACTTAAACACAACTGGGTTTTGATTACTTCATATAAGGTCTAATCATATATATAAATGGATACCTGGAAGTGGAACTAAAGAGGTTGAAGCCCCAGAACTAAGGAAGAAAGAGGGAAACAAGGGGGGAATAATTCAGGGGGCAAGAGCTTTAAAGCAGCACTGCTGTTCCCTGCAATAAATGGAACAGTCATTGTAAATGACTTTAATGGCCTCTGAAAACTGACCTTGGCTCTGGCTTCTTCCCAGTGAATCTCCCTTTGCCATTTTATAGTTTCAAGCATCCATTACTTATGCTGCTGGCCTGCTGAGAAACCTGCCATGACTCCCCGTGTCCTGTAGAAACCTGCCATGACTCCCTGTGTCCTGTAGAAACCTGCCATGACTCCCCGTGTCCTGTACAAACCTGCCATGACTCCCCGTGTCCTGTACAAACCTGCCCCGGCTCCCTGTGTCCTGTAGAAACCTGCCATGACTCCCCGTGTCCTGTAGAAACCTGCCATGACTCCCCGTGTTCTGTAGAAACCTGTCCCGGCTCCCTGAGTCTTATAGGCAAATAAAACCTCCTGGACCTGCTTCGTCCTACTGTCTGAACTCTCCATGGTCTCCGGTTCCATCAATATCCTTATTTCCTTCTCACCCTCCCTTCCATGGTATCGATGCCCTTTTCCATTGTATATTTCATATTGAACTGAAGGCTCAAGTCAAAAGTACCCACCCGTGAAGAAGTCCTCCCTAACTTGTTTGCTGGTTTCATCAAGTTTAAAATGTCCTGACCACGATTTCCTATCATCTGCCAGGGTTCCAAGTTGTCAGATTGCTTGAGTGACTATAATGCTAGTCAGTCTCTGTTGCTCCATGAGCCTTCACCCCTCCTTGGAGTCCAGCAGCTCCAATCCCTCATGCAACAAGAGCCCTGTCATCATGATGCCAGAGATTGTTGCCATTTCTGAGCTTCTATGCAAACAAGGCATTTGTTTCTCATTTAATATTGTACTTTCTGTGCATGTTTTATCTTTTATTCAAGCTGGTAAACATCTAGAGAATAAGCACCAGCTTTCATTCATTTCTGTTTCCTCCCCATCACCTCCCAGTGTCCTTGGCATTTACAATGAACTTGATATCTACTTGATGAATAAATGAATGAACTGTGTCACCCTGCTGCTCTATATTCTTCTTTGAAAATCCAGCTTGCCACCTGCCCTGGATGTACATTTATTTCAAAGGAAGAAGGAAAATCAGCCAAGATCAAGGATGTGACATGGTGTGGACAGTGTCGTTTTCCTCAAAAGCTTCATCCCACAGCTGTTCTTCATCTCCAAACCCAGATATTTAGCTTCACTTGATTGGATGGACTAGGTCTTAATCATAAAAGACAGTGTTAAGAATGGATGAAATTAGCAGCTACCTAGAAGGTATGGGTCAATAAACCCATTGTTGTTGCATTGACTCCTGTTCATAATGACCCCACAGGATAGAGTAGAACCGATCTGTGTGATTTCCAAAGCTGTAATACTTCTGGGAGCAGCTTGCCAGAACTGACTTCCATGGAAGAGGTGGCTGGTTCAAATCATTGGCCTCCCGGTGAGCAGCCAAGTGCTCAATTAATTATAATAGTCATGTTGGGGGACTTGCAAGGAAAAGATAATAGACTTCGGTGGTGCAGTGAGTAAGCCCTCTAACCAGAAGGCTGGCAGTTCAAAGTCATGATCCCAAGGCCAAGTGTCTTGGTAAAGATTACAGTGTTGGAAATCCTCTGGGGCAGTACTACTGTATCATATATGGTCCTGTGAGTTGGACTTGAGTCAGTGACAATGAGATCTGTTTGAGTTTGAATAGAAATAAGATTCAGGATGTGACAAAGTGCAAAAAGGAGGAAGGGTCAGGATGACTGAGGAGTATGAAGATAGCCAAACAGACTAAGAGCTGATGAATTTACTGAAGGTGGGCCTGATCCCTAGCAGAATATCTTCATCTTGTTGTATATCATTGAATTGGAACCGACTCATAGTTGACTCTCCAGCAAGTTTTCAGAGAAAGTATTATTGCACAGGAGAAGATTGGCCATCTTTCTCCTGTAGAGCAGCTGGTGGATTTGAACTACATGCTTTCAGACTGGCAGCACAGTTTCTTGCCACTGGGCCACCAGAGTTTCCTACTAAATTTTTTCATGGCTGTCATTTATGGACCAAAAAAAGCTTTCCAATGATGAATAATCACAACTGGGACTTTTATTTTAAGTTCCCCATCCTCAGCTCTAACATAATTGCCTGTGATAGAGAGGCAGCTGTATTCTATGATGGAACTATTTGCTTTGTAGGACCTATTTTATGAGTTCACATACTTGCACATATACACTTGTATGTGCATGCATACACACACACACACACACACACACACACACACACGGCTTGTGCAGGCACCGGGACAGTTCACCGATTCTTTATACGTCACACATTTCCCTCTCAAAAAAAAAAATCAAAAGTACTTTGGGATTTCTGGGTGTGTATTAAAAAAAAACAATGGATGTGTGGAAAATATATTAACCCAGTAAAATCCATCTGAATTATCTTACATCCTGTAAGGTAAATCTAGAAGTAAAAAAAAAAAAATAATAATACTGGTTTTGATGACAGTTTAAAATATCTTTTCTTTCGCATAATCAGCTAGTTTAAAAGAATCATTTTACTTATAATGACTTGCCCAAATCTGCATTACCTTCCCAATAATAACAATGACAATAACAACAATCATACACGACAAAGAGCAAAGATCACTGGAAAGTTTTCTTCCCCAGAGGAGGAATTTTTGAATGGCTGCACTCCGCGCCTTGAATGCATTATGGTTAATTTCAGATTCCGAGGATGATTAACTCTGACTGGTGGAATAAAAGGCCACGACCAATTATTATTCAGAAAAATCCTGCTGTTTAGCCAAAGAGCGTACAGTGCAATCCAGTCCTTGATGTTCCTGTGATAAACGCTCACATGACAAGGTTATTTGGTGTAGAGCAGCCAGAGTGGTTGCTATGGCAACCTGTTCACAATGCTCATAAATCTGAGGTGTAGTTATCCTTGCTGTGTATGCAAAAAAAAAAAAAAGAAAGAAAAAAGAAACCTACAAAGCCAACTCAAGCGCTTTAATTTACAGTGCCGCCTCAAAAAAAAAATGGGCGAATGAATTCTAAGATAATAGACCTCTCCATATTATATTCTTTCACAATACAAGCACTTAGGACTCAAATGCTCTCTTCAAAGCCAAAAAGACTTTTAAGATAATCATTATGGTAGAGAATATAGGTCATCATTAGCACCAGGAGGGACAGAAATCAAAGAGGTGGTTGGGATTCCAGTTTGCAGGCATCAATTGTTTTCCCTGGGCATGGTTAGCAATGCAAACAGCTGTTGACAGCATCGTCAGGACAGGTACACTGGCTAGGGGACAAATGGCTTTTTCTGCCGCTGCTTCCCAGAAATGATGGGCTGTAAGTTGAAGGGGCCAAAGGTCAAGCAGACAATGATGAAATATCCCCCACAGACCCAATGTCAGGTGGTTCGATGTTAAGATCGCTCTGATATGGTTTCTCCGCCTCGATTTCAGCTCCCCTCAAGCCCCATTAGAAATAAGGACGGCCTATTAAAGCAGCAGGTAGCAAGGCTTTGCTCAACTCCAGCAGAAGCTCCCCAGCCACCTGGCTCTTTTGACCCCCTGTGGCTTTTTCAACCATTATCAGTTTTCTAGATAAAATTGGAGGAGAGTTGAGTCCTTTGAAGGAGCAATTCTCTGACACTTGGAAATGTGAGAGCGATTGGCTCTGCAGTTATCCAGAATGGCAGAGAAGTCTGATATGATAATGGTCCAGGGCAAATGAGGAGTAATATTTGTCTTATCCCATCTAGCAGTGAAGACGGCTCAGTTAGAGAGCTTTGATGGTCCATTTCAGGTTTGTGATCAAGTCCAGTGTGTATATATATCCAGTGTGTTGGGGTATTGCAAAGAGGGTGAGAAACAATACATTTGCCTCGTTTCTGCTCTGAAGCATGTATTTCTTCACTGGTTTGTGGTCAAGTGTGACAAAGCTACATTCTCAGTCAAGAGGAGCCTCATCAGGCGTGGGTGGTGTGGGTGGAAACTGGACTGTGTTCGGTCAGCACGCATATATCACTTGTAACAAATTTTGCTTCACCTGTTTTAAATGATATTTGAAATTCCATTGTATGGAATAATCATTCCATTTGGGTTGAAGACCTATCGTCATCTTCTTTTTGAAAGCAGACACCCTAGACACCCTAGGAATTTGGAGAGGCTAAGAAGAATAATGTTGTTATCAGCCATATAGACTTGCGACTCTTTGCTGTTAGAGCAAGTTAATACACTGGGCAAGGGGATGACCTCACTTTACCAAGACAGCAAGCCTTGCCTCCAAGTCAAGGGTATGGATCGTATTTCCAATTTTTGTATCCTCGGTAATTATTACAAAGCCTGGCACATGGTAAGACTGAATGTCAATTCCTTGATAAATTAGTGTATTTATACAGCTATGGAGAGTGCGATTTTTCTTCTGGAAAAAAAAAAGGATTGTATGTGAGCTCAAATTTCTAATTTTTATACCATTGGGTAAATATATGGACACACATGTAAAGAGCAGAGAACGATACAGGGAAGAAGAGAAATTGAGAGGGAGAGAAAAGAGGAAAGGGAGGAATGGGTAGGGAGGAGAGAGAAATAGAGAAGCAAATTAAAGAGGAGGAGGAGGAGGAGAATTAAAAGATGAAGAAGAAAAGCTCTCCTTTCTCTTACATTGAAGGATATAAGGTAAGTGAATTAAAGGACATGTAAATCTCAGAAGACTACCTCTTCCCCCAAGTCTGCCCCTGAACTGTTCAACATTCTAGAAACACAAAATAAAACAGAAACATGGACATTTCTGAATATGCTAGTAATTATTTATCTAGGACCAATTCTTACAGAGAGCTTCCCATGTTGAGTGTAGGGCTGGCTTAACATTGCCTCATACCTCAAATTGACTAAGACAAATACATCCACCAGAACATAATACTAAAGCTGGGTTTGCTAGACTGGCCTGCTCCACTTACCACACACTAGAGATGATGCTGACGCAGACCTATGCTCCCAACACGCAGCAGCTACAGATCTGTATCTGATCTGCTCTCTTTTCACTTTATTGAAATGCCTGCAGGATCTATACACAAGAGTTCATTGAGTCTTTACAAAACATACCCACAAAGTAGGCATTATTATTACTCGTGTTGTTAGATACCATCAAATCAACTATGAACAAAAGATCTGGGAGTTGCCCTGGCCTGTACCATCCTCATCATCTCTTCTATACTTGAACCCATTGTTACAGTCGCTGTAACAATATCAATCTATTTAGTTGAGGATTTTCCTTTCTGTCACCGATGCTCCACCTTTCCAAGAATGATGTCCCTCTCTAAGGACTTACCCCTCCTAACAATATGCCCAAAATATGTGAGACAAAAGGTCTCCAAACAACACCACTAGTTACATTTTCTAGAATTTTCTAGAGATTTGTTTGTTCTTTTGTTTGTCCATGGGATATTCAGTGCTCTTCTCCAACACCACAACTCAAAGGCATTAATAATTCTTCTGTCATCCTTATTCATTGTCCAATTCTCAGTTATATAGCAATTAGTTGAAAATGTTGTTGTTGTTGTTCATTGTCATTGAGTTGAGGACGACTTATAGTGACCGTATGAACAAAAGGCCTGAAGTCTTTCTATATCGTCATTTCTCCAAGTTCAAAGTGTTTCCAGAGGCATTTGGTTTAGGAAGTGGATGCCACTCCTGCTTCCAAACCTGTCTTAAAGCACCATAGCTTGAATCAGGTGCATCTTAGTCTTTAAACTGACACCATTGTTCCTTAACATCTTAGAGAGGTCCTTGACAGCAGCTTTTCCCAATGCCTTGTGTCTTTTGATTCATTGACTGCTAGTGCTAAGTGTGTTGCTGGTGGATCCAAGCAAGATGAAATCACTGACAACTTTAATCTTTTCTCCATCTATCATGATGTTGCCCATTGGCCCAGTGGTGAGGACTTTTGTCTTCCTGATACTGAGATGTAATCCATATTGAAGGGTGTAGTCTTTGATCTTTTGCAGCAAACATTTGAAGCCCCTTTCACTTTTGGCACACAAGGTTGTGTCATCTTCATATTGCAGGCAGTTGATGAATCTTCCCTCTAAAGTCTAGCCTCTGAAATGATTTGCTCAGCACACAGATTGAATACAGACAGAACAAGGATACAGCCCTTATGTATACCTTTCTTGATTTGAAATCACGCAGTGTTCCCTTGCTCTATTTGTTGTTGTGTACCATTGAGTTGGAACCAATCTACAGCTAATCCTCCAGTGGGTTTTCAGAGGCAGTATTGAATGGGAGGATATTGTCTATCCTTCTCCCACCTGGAAAGCAGAATTTTAGTCTAGGTATAGGTTTCACATAAGCACAATTAAAGTGTTCTGGGATTCCTATTCTTTTTAATCTTAGCCATAATTTGTTATGATCCATAAAATCAAATGCTTTTGGACAGCACATAAAACACAAATAGACACTCTCACCTATAGAGAAGAAAATCAGGGCACAAAAGGAAGTGAAAGAATTTGTCCAAAATCACACAGCTAGTTTAAGAAATGAACAGGGGAGCGATCCAAGGAAGGGGTGCCAGAACACCACAAATAAAAACCATGACTCGGAGTCAAGAAAACAAATTACACTTTGAGCAACTTGTTGAATGACAACAGTAGAACAAAACCAGTCAGATTCTAGAAAAGAACTGATCAGCTTGTCCCAAATGCTTGCACCCAGCTGAGTAACATTTGTCCACTTCCATTAGGATTTGTCAGCATTCTGTCTGGTCAGCTCCACATATACTGACACGGTAACTACCACAATGGGCTTGAGCTTGACCAAGAGTATGAGGATGGTACAGGACACGACAAAGTTCAGATCTGTTGCTCATAGGATTGCTGTGAGTTATAGTTGCCATGACAGCATCCAACAACAACATTAAAGGACATCAATTTTCTGGGGAGAAACATAAAATAAGATCCAAGATGGAAGAAGAAGGGAGTCCTGTAAAAAGATCCAGGCCTAGACTTAGCTGGGGAGTGTACGTGTGCTTGGAAGGGAGGTGTCTGAAGGGATGCGTCTTGGAGACTCCGGCCTTAGAAAATCCAGACACAGTCTGTATTTGTGTCCTCCACGGTGCCTGTCCTTAGGCCCTGAACAAGTCGTTCTGTGGTTCCTTCAGCTACGGAATTCCTTTCAGAATACTCTCCCCATTGAGGTCACTGTGGTAAATGCTCTCCACACCTCAATTCAGACATCTCTTCCTCTCGGTACTTTCCAATGACCTTCTTCCTCCAGCCTGGACTGAGTTCTCCTCAGCATCTTCCAAAGCTTCCCTCTTAGCTCATCACATAACATAATAATTCATCACATATCACAATAATTGTAAGACAAGTGACTGGGGGAGCCTGGGATCTAATGTAGCCGGGGTGAGTGCTGGCTGCTGAGTGGCTGGGTGATCTATGAAGGAAGGAAGAGGATAGTGTTGTTTGCATTGTGGGTTTGGGGAGCGGAATTGGTTACGCTCCCAAAGATGAATGATGAGATCTCCTTCACTCAGTTCCCATCATATATTTCCCTTAATTAGAGCACTTAGCTCAGTGAAGTTTGGTTTCTGAGAACGATTCCTTTGTTTGCCAAGACTGAACTGACCGGTTTTCATTTATCAATAAAACAGTAGTCCTCGTGCAAATTAGCAACATCTGCTGAGATTAATAGTCTGCGTGGAAAGCCATTGGGTATATTTGCTAACTATGTTTGTGTATAGGCAGTGTCTAGTGAGTTACTGTAGCATGACAGTTAAAGTGCTCAGTGGCTAACCAAAAAAGTGGTGGTTTGAACCCTCCCACCCACCATGGAACAAAGACAAGGTCATCTGAATCCATAAAGATTTGCCATCTTGGACACCCTGTGAGGCAGTTCAACTCTGTTAGTGTCAACGTGAGTCCAATCAGGCTGATGGAGAAAGGCAGATTCAGTGTTTAAGTATTCAGCTTAATCTATTTAGCACAGATAGATACCTATACATGGAAGTATATTCTTAAGCACAGCATACAGGAAATGTCCAATAAATACTTTCTGAACGAATCAATAAGATTTGTTATTTAAAGGAGTCCAAGATAAAACATTTTGGTAAGGAGCAAATCCATGTCTATCATAATACCTTCAAGAACGAGAAAGCAGTAATCCATACTTAGCCATTCTTAGCTCCTGAATATAATTTAGACTTTTGATTATGTTCCTCCAAGATCCTTGTAAAGACCACCCCAAATGACCTGCCCTTGAGAATCTATGACATTCAGTCAAAGTTATGTAACATTTCCAGGATATATTGCTGATTATCATTTGAGAAAAAGCCACAGTAATTCTCAATTGTTTTGCTTCAACATCTTCACTTAAAATGAAGAGCCCTTTCACTTTCGGAGAGTCCGCCTCTGAAGAAGGGATGGTGAGAAGCAAGCTAGCATTATAGTTTCGTTGGGTGGGTTCATTCTGGGACAGACAATGATGCTGTGTGGCCTTTCAGGCTTTTATTTCTGTTCATTTTCACTAACAACAATAGCAAACATCTCAAACAAACCAAAACAACAACAACAAACCCAACCCAAACCTACTGCTATTGAGTTGGTTCTGGCTTATGGTAATCCTCAATTGGGTTTCAGGGTTGGGAGGAGACTGCCCATCCATTTTCCTCCCACTGAAGGACTGGTGCATTTGAAACAGTGACCTTTTGGTTAGTAGTCAGGCACTGTAACCCACTATGTCACCAGTTCTCTTTCATTTTTATTAGCATAATCACTCACTGTTGGGGTAAATGTTAAGAGCTCATTGTCTAATCAAAGGTTGTCAGTTCGAACCCACTCAGTGACTCTCTAAGAGAAAAACCTGATGATCCTCTCACATTGAGATTACAATCAAGCCAACCCTAGTGGACAATTCTACTCTGTCACATGGAATTACCATGAATCTGAATACAGCAGCAGCCATAAGACGGTCTAAAAATAGTGTGTTGAGCAAAGAATATTGAATAGCAAATGTCTTGATAGTAAACAGTTTGCTTCATATTAAAAAAAGAGAAAACACAGAGTAGGCATTAAGGTAGAGGGAAAAGAAAAGGTAAACAAGAAAAGAGGGGGCCATAGGCTGCCATGACTCCCTGAACCAGCTATGTAGGCCCTTGGTGATAATAACACAAACAAGAACATCTTGCATAGACACAGCCCTTCCTGGGCTTCCCTTAGAGTGGCTTATTTAGTCCTCCTGACAATTTTTGGGAGTAGAGTTCTACATTTACATTGATGGATGAGTAACTGGAGACAGGCGTGCCACCTTCCAAAGTCTTACCTCTAACAGCAGTGCAGGAAAAGGGATGATCATCCATGCCTCCTTACCCTATAAAACCCCACTGCCTTGGGGTCAATTCTGACTCATAGTGATCTCCCATTGCGTTTTCACAGCTATCGATCTTTACGAGAGGAGAGCACCCATTTTTCTCCCTTGTAGTAGCTGGAGGATTTGAACTTACAGATGCCAGTGCAACATGTAACACACTACACCACCAGAATCCCTTACGCCTCCCTGTCCTCTCAGAATCCTGTAATAGAAGAGACTGGAGCTTTGAGAAAGTGGTTGATGATCAGATGTCAACAAACAGATACGTGTGCAGCCCAAGTAACTAGAATACTCTCAAAACAATGTGGTTGGTATGGCAGACTCGGAACACAGATACATAATACAACTCTTAGGGTTCACGCAATGCAACTCCTCATTTTGTTCAGATAAGGAAATCCAGGCCCAGAGAGGTTAGGAGAGTTACACAAAGTCACACAGCTGGTTAGTGGCCCAGCCTGGTCTTCTTAATTTTTTTATTTCCTTTCAACCAGCCTCATGCTTTCTTGATAACCATCCTATCCTCTTTTCCCTGTTCTAAACAACTTCCCAGGTTTGAATTTTCAAGACGGAGTTTCCAATCCATGGTGTAAGGAAATCCTCTCTGTGGTCCACAGATAAGAATTGCAGACTTCCCTGCTGTATTAATTAATGGCCTCATTAATCCACATTTAACTGTTCAATTAAATGTTTAATGTAACGCTTAGAGGTGCCATCAATTACCATGTTCGAGGCAACTCTTGGAGATCCTGGGCTGGAAGCTGCCACGTACACGTGCAAAATCACTGTCATTTGGACACACCGTGTTATCTCACGGTGCTCTATTCAGGGAAGCTATGTTACAGCTCTGGCTTAACTCAGGGTGGATTAAATCAGAACACTGAAAGAGAATGGAATTAAATGCTTTGCTGTAATGACTCACATCCTCACAAGTACCACTCATTAATTGTAGGTGCTACATGACATGAATGTGCTAGGGGACGGCAAATATAATATTTTGAATGCTTTTCTTTCCCAGAATTACCCCAGAGAGACAGAAAAATGATCTCAGTGGTGGTTACTGAAAACATATGCCAGTTTGATTTCCCCAGCAACGATATTAACAGTGAGGAGTAAAACATTTGCGCCTCGGCTCAAAGAAAGGCAGCTCAATTTCCACCAAATGCCTTTCAGCCTGACCGAGGTCATAATTAAGCCAGCAACGCGGGAAGGTTCATAATTGTAACCACTTATTCTGCGAGCTTAAGAGACAGCATCGGCTTTGGTGGCAGGGTTCTTTTAGCAGGCCCAGAGATTACAGCGTGAGGTTCCCCTATCTGGAAAGCACCAGATCTACGTGATGTTTTGGTTGAGAAATCAGTTGAAGAGAGGTGCTTCATGGGAGAGACAAGTCTAGGTCTGCACCATTTTTCAAGCAGGCAAGTGACATTGGGACTGTGAGGAAAGTCACCTTTGAGGTGGTGGACTTTGTGAGAAGAGTCTCCGAAGTGAGAGGTGAAGTATCACGGTTTCTGGCTCCTTCCAGCACCCCCACCCCCTTATCCTGATCTATCTGGAATTTTGTCTGGAGGACCTGTGTTGAGTAACCCTGGGAATGAAGACAGAGTCCCTGTGAGGTGCGAGAAAGGGAAAGTCCTAACCAAGCAGAGCCCAGTAGCACAGTTCAGCATCCAGACAGAAGTCTGTCTAGAGAGAGGAAGCCAGTGTACCATTCTTAAATGAGAGACTGGGTAAATGTTATAAGATGGATTCTACTGAGAAGGTGAGAGATTCCGCAATGATTCTGAGTTAGGCATATGCATTTGTTGTTGTTTTGTGCCATCGAGTCTGAACCGGCTCATAACCAACTTTCCTGTGGGTTTTCAGAGGCTGTAAATTGCACAGTAGGAGACTGCCCGTCTTTCTGGCCTTTGGTTTGGCAGTACAACTCCTGACCACCAGGCTACCAGGGTGGAAAGTCCTTAGCTTTCAAGGACCTTGAACCAGACAAAGTCCTTGCTAGACAAGGATGTTTCTAGCTCAGGGTTGTATCAAGACAGTACATAGGAATTTCCAGGATAAAAGGCTCTGAACACCATCTGTGGTTATTTGCAAGTTCCTTTAAATGCCCAAATGATGGTTCTCTGATTCTTTCCCTTCTAGTCTCTTCAAATGGTGATGAGATCTACTGAAAACTGAAACATGTACCAAATGAACATACTCATAACTATCTAGAAGGAACCCACTTGCAGTAAACCTGATTGGGGAAAGAAATGGACAATTAATTTTAGGCAAACAATAAAAAGATATGAAAATTAAAGATGTAGACAAACTAATAATGACAGCCGTGAGGGCTGGCTCTGCCTTTATTAGCGTCTTTTGTGTTCTTTTATGAAACGTCTATTATCGGCGAGCTGGCTGATTATTCTCTCATAATTACTTCATACGGAATAATTAAATAAAATGCAGACAATAATCTTTTATAGACAATTACAAAGAGAAACATTTTTGCAGGAGGGAAGGAAGGAAGGGGAGGAGGTAAAAAGGAGAACATGCGTCTCCTTGTTCTGAGGCGCTCACAGAGAACCCTCTGCCAGCCTCCAGCCCTCTGCTGAGTTCTCCAGACTGTAGACATCATTTTTGGTGTCGAAGGCTTAGATCATCCCTTGCTTTATTGGAGGACGAGTGGGCCTCCTCGTAGGTGGGGAAGTGTGGACAGATTCACAAAGCCATTCTCAATCCAGATCCCAATCCCCGTCTTCCAATGCCTTAATGTCCATCATTGGCCCTCTGGAAATGCCAAGGCAGTTAGGACAACAAGCTTTGAAGCCTGGCAGGGTTAGAGTCCATTTCCTAGTCTTCAAACTATAACCTGAGGATCATGATTGAGATTTGCCTCTTCCTCATCTCTCTTAACTAATCTATTCCCAATGGGTCTTAGAGAGAGGATCTCCAAAAGATTCCCTCTGTCTGCGTCTATCACCTCAACTCCACCAGCCCAGATCATCGCTGTTTCTCTCTTAGGTCCCCACAGCATCTGTACCAGTATGCCTGCTATAATTTTTGAACCCATGTAATTATTTCTTCCCTCAGTAACCAGTATGACCTTCAAAAAAGACAATATAGATAAGGACACTTCTTTTTTTAAACCTTGCTAGAGCTTGCTACTGCACTTAAAAAGGAACACACCAAATCTTTCCACAGAACTAGTAAATCCCTGCCTACCATGGACTCAGTTGGCTTCCCTTATTCACATGACTCCCTGCAGAAAACCCTGGGGAACACAGTTCTACTCTAGACCCTTGGTGTTGCCACGAGGTAGAGTCTACTGCACAACAATGAACAACCACAACCCTCTTGGTTCCTGTTTTCAGGAGAGGACATAATAAACATATCAAAGTATTTCTCATATTACATGGTGGTGAGGGAGCTCTGGTGGCCTAGTATGCAAGGAACTGTGCTGCCAGTCGACATGTAGACAGTTCAAATCCACCAACTGCTCTGAGGGAGAAAGATGGGCAGCCTCCTCCTGTGCGATTTACAGCCTCTGATAACTTCACTGGAGAGTCAGCTATGAATAAGTCTGATTTGAGGGCACATAATAACAACAATAACAAGTGACAGAGGTGCAATAAAGCAGGATAGAGGAATGGAATATGGTTGGAGATGGTGTTAGGGGCTGTAATTTGAAATAAAATGGACAAGAGTGGCCCCATGAAAGTGATTTTTTTTTAGTAAATATATAAAGAATGTGAGTGTATGTGTATGTGTGTGTGTGTGTGTGTGTGTGTGTGTTGAGCTATAAATGGAAAGTGCCTGAGAGCAATAACACCCTCATAGGTACAAGCACTCTCAACACCCACATTAAGGCTTCTGAAGACTCTTTTCCACAGGAAACCACACCTCCACCCCCCATTCCCCACCTAGAAATCACTAGAGAAATGGCTTTGATTTTAGAGAGGGGATAAGAAAAGTAAAATTTAAAGGAACTTCTCAAAGATGCAGCCAGGTCAAATGAAAAGAGAAAGTGAAGTTGAAAGGGTTCCTCCTGGACAAATCTAGAGTAAATCTGAGCATCAAGATAAATGATGGTAATGAATTACGGCCCATTGGATAAGACAGGACTCTATGCTCCAACATCAATATAAATAAATGGATGAATGAAAGCATGTTGTTGTTGTCTGGTGTCATTGAGTCAACTGCAACTCATAGTGACCCTACGGATCTGAACTTTGCCCCTTCTTGTTCCACCCTCACTGTCTCTGCTTCAGTAGCACATATGCTAAAATCTGCAATAGCATAAAAACATGGAAGGGGAAAAAAAATCTAACAGCAGAATGCTGAGTAGCAAATGTAGAAGAAAAACCGCAATGAGAGACCCGGGGCTTGACAGCTATCACAGTAACAAGCAGCTCAACTAAGAAACCCCAGTGCCTGCTAAGCCTAGTTGATGAAAGGGCCATGAAATGCAATCTTCACATCATCTGTACACAGAATGACTGTTAAATACAAAAGAGAGGAAACAACTTTTCAGTGGAGAAACTGGGAAAACACCGTCTGAATGAAATGATCAAAGTTAGTATCACCACTAATGAGATAAATAGCATTGTGTGAATACGTGTGAAGATATGATGAGAAGACAACAGGATTTCTGGGCTAACTTTGGTTGAATCATGAGGAAAGAATGGACTAACCCAAGTTGAGGGAGTTCTACAAAATTACTGTCTTGTTATTTTTTTAAAGACCACTAACATGAGACTCAAAGACCAGAGAACTTGTCCGTATCAAGGGAGTGGAGAGATCTGATCGCTGGATATATTAACGATTCTGGATTTGGGACCTTTTTGTGTGAAGGGTGTCCTAAAGAACAAAGATGGCAGCTTGAAAAAAAAAGCGTGCCGGATCCAAGCCGTGGTCTTTCCCATGAATTCCTACACATCTGAAAGTTGGACAATAAATAAGGATGACAGAAAGAAGAGTCAATGGCTTTGAGTTAATGATGTTGGAGAAGAGCACTGATTATCCTATGGACTGCCAAAAGAATAAGCAAGTATGTCGGAGGGAGTGTGACAAAGGTAAGGTCCTTACCTTCCTTAAAGGTTGTTGTTGTTGTTGTTATGTGCCATCAAGTTGCTTGTGACTCATAGCGACCCTATCTATGTACAACAGCCCTAAACCCTGCTCTGTCCTGTGCCAATCACACTGTCTCTGACATGCCCATCCCGATTACCCCAGTCACCGAATCAGAATCAATCCACCTCATAGAGGGTCTTCCCCTCCTGCGCCTGCCCTCCACCATCCCAAGCATGACGTCCCTCTTCAAGGACCGGTCCCCTCCTTACAACATGTCCAAAGTATGACAGAAGAAGCCTCAGGATCCAAGGAGCAGCCCGGATTAACCCTCTCAGGATGAATCTGTTTGTTTTCTTAGTCACACATACTTTGGACACATTATCAGGAGAGGTCAGGCCCTGGAAAAAGACATCATACTGAGAGAGGTGGAGAGTCAGAGAAAGAGAGGAAGCCCCTCAATGACAGGGGTTGACCCAGTAACTTTAACAAGGGGCTGCGATCGATCAGAGATGGTGAGGCCGGCAGAGGCTCGGGCAAACTTCACAGGGACACTGTACATTGTAATCGGCTCAATGGTCCCCGATAACAACTATGAAGGATATCATTGGGTCACCTGATAGACCTCAAAGGGCATCCCTCATAAAGAAGATATGGAAATGCCTTGGACTTCTAAGTCTGAGCTTGTTTCAAATAAATATATATTTTAAAAATGTATCCTTAACTTCCGTACCTCAGCTCTAGCTGGTGATGAGCTCCTTTGCAAGAGAAACGATAGCTGACTGTGATTGGGCTGTGAATGATAAGACAGCTCCCCAGGGCTCAGAACTTCCTGTCAGCCAACTCCGATAGGAGGATGAAGATGAAGGTGAAGGAATGAGGAAGACCTTGCTGGAGGAATGCCTTTGCCACTTGGCTCTTGCCACTAATCCCTCCCTGAGACTAGTGACATAATCAGAACCCTTTTAACTCCAAATCTAATCTCACCACTTGTCTTCCTGTGTGGTTGGGCGAGTGTGGGTGGCAGTGAATAGAGGAAAAGATCTGAAAAAGTGAAGAAAAAAAAATAGAAGCAAATTTGAAAAAAAGAAATCTCACCAACTACACATATTCTTTCTCCTCCCTCCCCAAGCCCATCAAACAGAATAATGAAAGGAAAAGAAAGAAACGAAATGCAACCACCATCAGGAAACCTCCCAGGCCCTTCTGTGCCAAACAACAGCAGAAGCCAAGGAAGTGGCATTTCACCCACACGGCCTTCGCGTCAGCGGACCCCAGCTGGGTCTCCCACGTCTGGTATATTTGTGAGGCTCCGGGAAGGCGTTCTAACTGCACACTACCACCGCCTCTCAGGAAAGTGTGGCAATGGCTCAGCAGCTTCCCTGCTGTCATCTCAGGCCCTCGCGAGCTGGCAGCTGGGCTCAGGTGGGCAGCCGCATGGGGCAAATCTTCCATAGCTCAGTGGATGGATGGGTTCAGCTGCCTTCAGCCAAGATTCTCTTCAGAATCTGCATCAGTAGAACACTTGCCAGTTACAGCATAGAGGGTAAGAGCATTAAGTTGGGAACTTTGGTGCCTGGGTTCAAATCCTTTCTCTACCAATTACTCATGGTGTGGATATGAGTCAGTTCTTAGCTTCTTACAGTCTCAGTGTCCGCAGCTTCAAATTGAGGGTGCTAATAGGAGATTGCTAGGAGGATTAATTGAGGTAAGACTTAGCACCCGATAACTTCCAATGTTCCTCTGAAAACTCTGCTCACCCAATCTCTGCTACTTCATGATAAGAAATTGGTTTGATCCCTGTGACAGGCTAGGTCATCTTGTTTCCCTCAGGAACCTTGGCTTTCACAACCTGTTTCAGGTAGGACAGTGAGCAGTGCATAGATCCCAGCTACACTCAAAGCCAGAGGGTAGAGATTGGCGAAAAGGCCAGGTGCTTAGGACTTCAAAATAACACCCAAGACCTCTGCTCCTGACATCTGAAAGTTATGTGGGCCTGGTTTGGTTCATTTAATCTCTAGGAACTTCCATTTTCTTACATATATAATGAATTATGCACACACAGCACTTACTTTCGGTGAACATTAATTAAGATGATATGTGTAAAAAGAAAGCGTGATTTGTAGGGAGCTCTGGTGGCCTAGTGGTAAGAAGCTACACTGCAATCCCAGAGGTACTTGGATCAAATCCACCAGATGCTCTGCTGGAGAAGGAGGGGCAATGTCCTCCTGTACCAGTCAGATCCAATTTGACGGTGTACACAGACACACACAGACACACACAGACACACAAACACACACACACACATACACACACACAAATGATATCTGTAAGTGATGGTATGTAGCAAGCCCTCAATAAATGCTACTTCCTAAACATCTTACTAGGATTGATGTCATAAGTAGTATAATGTATTTGAATAATAATTATTATAATGCCATAAGCCAGGCACAAACTAAGTTTTACATGGAATTTATTCAGTTCTCTCAATGTATCTTTGAAGAAATGCATTTCTGTTACTCTCTATTGGGCAGATGTAGCACCTGGGGCTTAGAAAGGTTCATCACTTTACTTAAGGTCCCATAGCTCATAAGTAATGGAGTCACGATACAAATGAATCAGTTCGACTCGAGAATTACATTCTTTCTCTTCACACTCTACTGCCTCAACAAATCAAAAAGTCAAATAAACAAATGGATAAATAAATATAAAAAGAAAATACAACTAATAGAAATGGAAAGAAAAAGGAAGTGATTCTGACAATTTGTGTATATGTGTGAATAAGGTGAGAGACCAACTTACAGGGACATAGCGTGAGGACAGTTAAGTGAATGCATTTCTGAGAAAATGACTGTGCTCATAGGTTCATGTTAATGGACCACTACAAAAAGGGAGAGAGCTCTCTGGTAAGAGGTCTCAGGACTCTGCCATTGACAGCATGCACCATTCTGTTCTTGTAAAAAGTCACAGGAAAAGGAGGATAAAAAAATCACAGAAGGCCAGAGACTGAGCAAAAAATGTAACTGACATAGAATTACAGTTGACAGTATAACTTGTAGTTGTGATAAAGATAAAGACAAAGACTGAATTCAGGTTGCAAAATGTAAACACAGAACTGGAATACGGGGAGCTCTGGTGGCCTAAAGGCAAGAAGCTGTGCTGCAGTCCTAAAGGCACATGGTTTGAATCTCCCCAGCTGCTCCATAGGGGAAGGATGGGCAATCTCCTCGCATGTGATTAACTGCCTCTGAAAACCCACTGGAGGGTCAGTTATGTGTTGGTTCGGAGTTGATGGGACACATAATGACGACAGTTAAATAATATTAAGAAAAATAAATTTGCCTAGAAACGCAACATGTTTCACTTGGTGCTATGCTTGCCAAACAGCCGATGTTTTCCGCTAGGCCCTCCAATTAGTAATGAATTAGCCAGACAACGAGAGAGACTATGACATTGGTTTGATTATTACAGCTACTGGAAATCAAAAATGATGAATGATCTGAACAAAGTAGTTCATTTATATAAAAAAAGGCATCAGAAGGGAGATAGTGAGAACAGAACTGGAAATTACATCGCATGTGACTTGTTAGTTAAAGGGTCCAAAACAAACAGTGATGATATTTATCTTGGAAAAAAGCCTTATAAGGGCATAGCATGTTAATCCCACTCCCTGCCAACAAGTGACACCCCACTGGGCTTCCAAAGCTACAAATTTTTATTGAGAAGATGTGAATTCAAACTTCTACAGCCCCTTGGACTTTTGGTTAACAGTGTAAACCTGCTAAGACTGTGCTGTTAGGACTCCTTAGGGTGTGAATAGTGGTTTTAGAATATTTGGAAGGATTGTTTATGGAAGAATCTGCAAACAGATCCCATCTCAAAGTCAATAAATTATAAAGCAAGATAGTCCTGTTCTAGTCCAGTCCTATTCTATTCTATTCTATTCTATTCTATTCTATTCTATTCTATTCTATTCTATTCTATTCTATTCTATTCATAAAGGAGAACTCATAGATACCATATGAGTCACAATGTAATTTTATATAAGAAGATTTTTCCTGAAATTTGTCGTTGTCAACAATGGCTGGGTTCTCATGCCAATTTTGAGCAGCTCTTTTTTTTATTTATTCTGGCAGAAGCTGGCCACCTAGCAGTCAGAGATGCTGGAGGAAGCACTCCCACATGGCCTGGAAGGCTGGACACAATGGCTGAAGCTACGTGTCCTCTCCAACTCCACACTAGTGGTCTGAGTGGAATTTACAGTCAAGTACTTGGTCAAGCCTCACTTTCTCTGATTAAATTATTCTCTGCCTCAGATAATAAGAATACAAGCTCTCTTAGTTATTTCTGTCTCCTTGCTCACAGTCAGAATAAAAACCTAAAAAGTCCAAAATCTACTGCCCTTAAGTCAATTCTGACTCCAGGCAATACACCGTTGCATTCTGAAACTGTAATCTTTACAAGAGATTTCCCAGCTTTCTACTTTCAAGCTGCTGGTGGATGACATTTTACTTGCTTTTGTTGTCACTGGTTGCTGTCGAGTCGAGTATGACCCATAGCAACCCTGTGAATAAAAGACCTGAATGAACCCTGTTCTAAAACTATGATCATTTCTCTAAGTTCATAGAGTTTCCAGTGGCATGCTGTTTAGGAAGTGGATGTCACTAGCAGTTCAACATATAATATACGACGATATCAAGGTCACCATCAGTTTACTCTACTACCAGCTCAAATTTTGCATGGCATTTAGTATGTGTTTAACGAATATGAGGACCTAAATGAATACGAACCCCTTTAAAAAGTGTTAAAGAGCAAAGGTGTCAGTTTAAAGACTAAAGTGTGCCTGATCCAAGTCATGATATTTTCAGTTGCTTCCTGTGCATCTAAAAGTTGGACAGTGAATAAGGATGACAGGAGAATTGATACTTTTGATCTGTGGTGTTGGAGAAGAGTACTGACTATCCCATGGGCTGTCAAAACAACATGCAACTTTGTCTTGGAGGAGTTGTATCCAAAATGCTCCATGGAGTCAAGGATGATGAAACTTCATCTAACATACCTTGGATATATTGTCAGAAGGGGCCAGTCCTTGGAGAGAGAGCGCTTGTTAAGGAGGATGGAGGTCAGAGAACACGAGGAAGACCCTCAACAAGATGGATTAACACAATGACTGTCACTAGCTTGAACATATCAGAGATAAGAAGATGGTGTAGGATAGATGAGGGTTCAGATCTATGTAGTTGACTAGACAGTAAAAGGTTCAAAGAAGATGAAAGAGGAAGTGAGTTTGAAGTCAGACTGGGAGTATTTGCATTAACTATACAGCTTTATGTGTGAAGCAATAAGCTGGTTGATTTCCACCTGGATGCAGGTGGGCTGAGTTATCAAATCAGAGGTCAGGTCCCTTCTTGCTGTTAGTGACGGGGGAGAGTTATACAGAGGTTGTTGATGGGTTCAGCAATTCTTGTTTGTGTTGTATTCTGTTGGCATCTTTTTCTTATCTTGCAGAGGTAGTCCTCAGTAAACTCATTATCTGTGGTATATCTGGAATGTCCTTATTTTGTGGATCCAGCTTTCTACTAGTAGTAGAGCAGGCTGGAACTAGGGAGAAGGGTTCATCTGAGAAGCAGAAAATCTAGTGACAATGAGGCCATTTTATTTTACCTAACAGCACCTATTAACAACAATATATGTTTGATGATCAATAAATGGGTCTGGAAGCCCCGTTGCATAGTACCATGGCTGAATCATTCTCCTTATAACAAATAGTGAGTGGATTACAAGGTTGCTTAATTCAGACTGCCATCCTTAGTTGTTGTTGTTGTGTTGTTGTTATATGTCCTAAATAGACTACAATTCCTAGTAATCCTATGAAAAACACATTTCAACCATGCCCTATTCTAGGACAGATTCATGATCTCTGAGTTGCTCAAGCCTACTGTTAGTCACTGTGTCAACCAATATTGTTGAAGATCTTCCTCTCTTTCTTTGTCCCTCCATCCGTTCCAGCATGATGTCTTTTTCTAAGCCCTTCAGGCTGTGAAGTGATGCTGTCAACATTGCTCAGTTGGTGCTTCATGAAGCCCAGTGAGAGGATGGAGCATAATACCAGAAGTAGCAGGACAAATGGGAACCCCTCTTAACACCACTTGGGCATTGTCAGTACCCCACGTAGATACTGGCCTTCTCTTATTCAGGTTCTGTAGTTCTCATTCTGCAGGCTGCACTCACATTCTTTGAATTTACAGTTTAGATATAAAAATGTAAAATTCTTTTTTTCTGGGTCAACATGAGAGTGAATATTTACAGATATTTGAGAACCACTCAAGAAAAAAAACTAAGAGAAGAGAAAAAAGACCATTAGGCAAAGTGTGCCAACCCTTCAATTTTCTTGTTCTGCAAAGGCCTATCCTGCCTTCCGGCACCTGAAAACAAATATCCTTTACTAGAAACCACTTTTTCTTTTTTCAGTTGCACAACTGTTTGAGAGATTTTCCGTAGCAAAATTCATAAAGGTCACACTTTTGCAATGTTTACCCATGAGCTTAGACCAAGGCAAACTGAACATCAGTTACTAGCTTGGGATCCTGAGATTAACTGGAAGATCTGTGCTCTCTGCAAGGCTGTATCCAAGAGGATGAACAGCACCGTATACAACAGAAAGGGACGACACAGAAAAGCACAGAACGATCAATGGAAACGAGCACTGGAAAGAGGAAGTGGGGAAAAGCAGGGGTGCACTGTGGGCATTGAAACTGACGTTAGCAAACAAAATGTGCAAAAATGATTGAACAAAAATTAATTTTATTTGTAAGATTTCACTCAAGTCACAATGAAGAGAACAAAGCTTTTCATACTTTCAAAAGAATCCTTGAATATGAGGAATAGGATGATGACTTTGATGAAGAATGGGACCATTCTTTGGGAAAAGCCTCACCGTTCATTGACTTGAACATTAATTTTGAAGAAAGAAAGGCCATGTTACAGGTCCCTGGACTGTCATCTGTGTTTGTGAGAAAGAAGAATATTCAGACATCTCATCAATATAAAAATAGAGTCAAGAAAGCAAACCTTAAGTCTGCTGTGAAATCAGATCACATTCTGGCAGATCCTTCAAGTTATAGGCTTCTACAGTCACCCCATAACTGGTCAGAAAGTAATTATTACCACCAGCAAATTGTTCCAGAATGGCCAGTTTCCTCTCCACACTAGAATTCAAAATTATGCCATATGTTTTAGAAATATTTCCATAAAAATTATTTTAAAGCATAAGATTTTGCTACTCAGAGGGTTAACCCTTAATCTCAGCCATGCTGAATCTATTTATATGCATATATGTGTGTGTGTGAAAATGCAAAACCATGGTATTTTCAATTGCTTCAATTGCATTTATCTGAAAATTGGACAATAAATAAGGAAGAACTGATGCCTTTGAATAGTGGTGTTGGCGAAGAGTATTGGGAATACCATAAACTGCAGACTTTGGGAGTGTTGTCAGGAGCGGTCGGTTTTTAGGAAAAGACATCATGCTGGGAAAAATACAGGGCCCGTGAAAGAGAGGAAGACTCTCAATGAGATGGGTTAACACAGTGATGGTAAGAACGAGCAACAACATGACAGAGACCATGGGGAGAGCACGGGACAGGACAAGGTTCTGATCTGTTATTTATAGGGTTGTTGAGTCATAGTAGACTTGACGGCACCTAACTACAACTACAACAACAACAACAACAACATGTATGAGGAGGCTTGGTGGCATATTTCCTTAATTATTACTTTAAAACATTCTTTATTAGAAATTTCTAACATTTCAAAATTCTTCCTTTCAAGGAGTCAACACATGTATGGATATAAGAAGACTCTTTGCAGTCTGTCATATACAGATATCTCTGTCTGTTTATCTATCTATCTATCTATCTATCTATCTATCATCTATCTATTGTCTCTCTCTCATGTAACTCTATCTCTAACATCTATTTATTATCTCTCTAATCTCTCATCTCCCTCATCTCTCGATCTCTCTAACATCTATCTATCTATCTATCTATCTATCTATCTATCTATCTATCTATCTATCTATCTATCTATCTATCATCTATTCCTCTCTCTCTCTTTCACTATCTCTATCTATCCATAGCCTTTTCTCCCCAACTTTATGCACCACAGTGGAGGAGCTATTATTTATACCTCTTCTCTGTACAAATTGTGCTGAAATAACTTAAATTTTTTTTCTAGCTGGTATATAGGATGCAAAACATGGAGTATAATTTCTATTCTTAGGTGTTCTCTTGGGACATTTGAGGGAGGATGGTGGAGGTGAAGGTTTAGAGATTGTGCACTGAAATGCATAAAAGTCTTCAGCTGCAGATTGGGGCAGTGAAAGGAATTGGTTCAGAGTGACCCAGTGCCAAGAAGAAGTGGAAGAAGTTATAAAAGCAGGCTATGCTCTCTTCTTGTTTCCTTCCCAATGATTTTAACAGCTATTGACCCTCAGCTGTTTAGGAGGAGAACTGTACTCTAGCCCAGTTAAGGCAGGGCTTTGTTTCAGGCTCATAGTTTCTTTAAGATAGAAACAAAGAACATTTAGGATTCTTTATTCCTCTTTACCTCCTTTGAGCTTTCCTAAATGATGTAATGCCTTTCATAATTAAACCAGGAATACTTCTTCCTATTTAATCTCAAGGAATCCTGACTAAGGACTCATTGGTTACTCCAAAAATTGACAGTTCAAACCTATGTAAGGGCTTTATGGGAGAAAAACTTACTAGTGCTCTTCCCTAAGTAAAAACCCTCCAATCAAACAAACAAAAAAACATGGTAGGGCAGTTCTAACCTGTGGTATGAGGTCATCATGAACAGAAATCAACTTGATAGATAACAACACTCCTCTCTCAATCTCTCATTGCCTTCAGGTAGGAGCTGACTCACAGCTCACCCCCTAACAGGTTTCTGAGGCTGTAAATCACACGAGAGGAGGTTGTCCGTCTTTCTCCTGGATCCAAACCACCAGAGAGGAATCACCTTTGGGTTAGCAGTGCAATTCCCTATGGATTATGCCACGAATAGCAACATATACCTTACTTTATGAGGGATTCCCTTTAATCTTCAGTCCCTAGTGCGGACATAGAAGTTCTGGTAAGGAAGTCTGTAGGGTTATTGTTGTTACATACCATCGAGTTGCTTGTGACTCATAGTGATCCCATGCACAACAGCTCTGAACCCTGCTCTTACCTGAGCCAATCTTACTGCCTCTGACACCCCCACCCCCAATACCCCAGTCACTGAGTCAATCCATCTCATCGAGGCTCTTCCCTTCTTGTGCTGTCCCTCCATCCTCCCAAGCATGATGTCCTTCTCCAAGGACTGGTCCCTCCTTGCAACAGGCCCAAAGTATTCTTGTCTCCAAGAAGCAGCCAGGTTTCACCCTCTTTAGGACGAACCTGTTTTTTCTCCTTGCAGTCCATGGTATTTTCAATACTCTTCTCCAGCATCAAAAAACAAAGGCATCAGTTCTCCTTCTATCATCCCTAGTCATTGCCCAGCTTTCTGAGACATAGCAAGCGATTGTGGAAACCATGGCCTGGCTCAGGTGCACCTTAGTCTCCAGATTGATAGCATTGCTCTGCTGCGAAACAAAGGCTGCCTCTCTGGCAGCTTGAATCCACCAGCTGCTGCATGGGAGAAAGATGGGCATGCAGTCTCCTCGAGTTACAGCCTGGATTCAAGGAAACTAGATGGAGGATCACGAAACATCTGAAGCGACTCAACAATAATGGATTTGGGTTTGAGGCTGTTGTTTAGCCTCTGGGGCACAGCTGCATCAGACTTTTATATATCTTGTATGTGCCACCTTGGAGGGTTCTCTTGAAATTTTAATTGTGAACTAGCTTCCTGGGGCAAATAATCCTCTTTGGTTACAAATTGCCATTATAATTCTCACCACATTCTACATTTAAAACTATATGGCATGGATATGAGAGAAACGAAATTTTGCTCTGGATTCAAATACCCTCGTTCTCCCGTGTTCTGAGGATACATGCCATTCCTCCTACTACTCATGAAGGAATTTTAGAAATCTTAACATGTAAGTCAAGGCCATATATTTACTTGGAGAGAAAACATAGTTGGGAACTCATATTCATTCAGTTGTTTGCTCACAGATTTCTGCCATGTAGCTATTGTGTATCTGACACTCTGCTGGGCAAACGTGGAGGTGGGCAGGTGCCTAATGGAACAAGGGAAAGTGCTGTCCAGGTGTGGGGGGATCAGTCACACTTATCAAAATCAGCTTACCTTTCTTTTCAGGGATGTGGGGGGCACAATGTAGGGGGTTGTGGGCTCCTTGTGCTTGGAACTGGCTAGATGACTAGTTCTGGTCAATGAGCTGCAGTAGGAAGTGATGTCACTTCTATGCAGGGCCATTTACATGCTAGTAAGAGACCACTCAGAGCTCTCCTTCCTTTATGGTGACAGGGAAATATGAGGAGGTAGCTGCTCTTGTAGGCTGGTCCAAGAGGGGCTGCTAGGAGCAGGTACCCTTGGTTGATGGACAAGGGGCATGTTGTTGTTTGGTGCCATGAAGTCAAGAACAACCCATAGTGGCCCTATAAATAACAGATCTGGACCCTGTCCTGTCCTGTGCCATCTTCAACATGAAGCAAAAATACTTATGATTTTAAACTTTTGCAATTTGAGAGCTGTTTAACACTGTAGCATAAACTTTTGATGATACAGAAAACTCTTTTAAGGTAGAAATAATGCATAGATATGAAGGACTTTCATATAAGAAAGAAAGTTGTAAGCAAGGTATAACAAAACTCTTATAGAGAGCTCTGTTGGAAAAGGGGAGTCAATCTCCTCCTGTATCTGTCAGATCTGATTTGACTGTATGCACACACAAAATAATAAAATTTTTAAAAAATTAAAAAAATCTTATGGCGAGAGATTTCCTTGATATATAGAGTATGAATAAATTTGTGATCCTAGAAGAAATGGCAACTGCATTGGACCTCATATAGGAAAAAACAGTAATTGCAGAACTTTGCAGAATGAGACTCCACGCTGGTGGGGCGGGGGAGAAGGAGGGAGAGGAAGTAAAAGGAAGGAAGAGTGAGAGTGGAGGTGTGGGAGAGGGAGAAAGTGAGGGTGAGAGGGAGGGAGGGAGAGGGAGATGGTGAGGTTGAGAGGGAAGGAGCGAGAAGGAGAGGGACAGAGAGTTTACATTCAAAGAAGGCTGGTAGAGATAAATTCAGATTAAACTGTGTTTATACTAATGATAGAAAGCTGCTAGTTATTGTATAGGGAGCTTGAATGGTCTAGTGGGTAAGGAATTGTGCTGTCAGTACAGAGGCATGCAGTTCAAATCCACCAGCTGTTCCATGGAACAAAGATGGGTGATTTCCTCCCACCCTGTTTATAATTTTTGAAACTGCTAGAGGATCAGATGAGAAGTGATTCTGATTCAATGACACACAACAACTTAATGGATAGGCAGGCACTCTGGTGGCGTAGTCGGTTAGGAGTTGTGCGCCAAGTCAAAGGCACATCGTTCCAATCCACCTACTCTTCTGTGGCAGAAAGATGGGGAATTTACTCCCAGGTGATTCACAGCCTCTGAAAATGCACCAGATGGTCAGCTATGAGTCGGTTCTGACTCAGTGCTACGGAGCGGATGAGTGAGTGAGTGAGTGAGTGAGTGAGTGAGTGACTTACTGCATAGGAGCCCCAGTGGCACAGTTAAAAAAAAAATAAATCCCTAAACTGCTAACCAAAAAGTTGGCAGTTTGAATCCACTAGTTTCTCTGCTTTTGAAAAAGATGTGGAAGTCTGTTTCTATAAAGAGACACAGTCTTGGAAACCCAATGGGGACTGTTCTCATCTGTCCTATAGGGTGGCACTGAGTCAGAACTGGCTTGATTGATGGCAGGGAGTTTTGGTTTATTTATTGGATGTGCACCATGTGCCTGGACCCATGTTAAGCGTTTTGTGTGCATTACTCCTCTTAACCTTCACAACACCCCTGAAGAACAGATAGGGCCATCATCTGTATTTTACAGTTGAGGAGCTTACTCCAAAGGCTAATATATATTCTCAATACCACACAGGCAGTCAGTGGCACTGCAATGACCCTCCCACTTGGCTGCCTAGAGCCATGTTCTTAACCCAAAGCATGCATCTTAGCAAACATTGAAAGGAGAAGGAATCTGGAGCTCTCAGGACTTAATTTGCCCGTTAATACAGCTGGGCCTACTACCAACGGGCCAGAAGAACCTCTTTCCAGGAGGAGAACCAGGAGGGTACTCCTTTCCAGAAGCCATAAGGGAGCATCCAGGGCCCATTAGGGGGCACTGTGTGCCTTTAGACTACAGAGTTGTGTCTGGCCTTGCTTTTCCAAGACCCTCTGAGGTGTCTGAATTCTAGAAGCTAATGGGAAAGATCCAACTTCAGGGGTCAGGAAAACGGAAGTGCTCATCAGCTTGGTCCTGGGCCACCCTGTGGCTCTCCTGCTAACTCCTCTCCCTTCTAGGGGTGTTGGATAAGACATTTTCATTGAGACTTTGGGACTTCTGTTTTGGCTTTTAAGTGACATCCAGAGGTCATTTGCAGCTGCACCTTTTGAACCAGCTCCAGCCAGAGATGTGTCGCTCGCTCTTCATCCGGGCCTCCTCGTTTATTCTACATAACCCGTCTCCATCACTTTCACAGCCACAACCTGACTTACGGTCTTTTTTTCCCCTCTTGTTTGACTCATTCTTGCTCATCAATGTCTTTCCTTCATGAAAGTCTCCATTCTGAACCCTGAATCTCCTCTGTTATGGACCAATCTAATCTCTTTCACATGGATCCCAGGTCCCTTGAGGTATTGTGCCCTTTCTTCATTCAGAGGACATAAGACAGTTTGGGGATGTGGTGCAGGTAGACTTTACTTGCCCCAGGCTTATTTTCCGATTCCACTGACCGACTCAGGTTCAAACTGTTGCTTTTCTGTATAACACTTGGAAACCCCATCATCAGTATTACCTCATTTGAACTTATATTCCTTTTTTTTTTCAAAGGAAGAAGTAAAGCTAGATTTATTAGGAAGTTGCATCTCAAAGAGATTGACCTCCCTCCCTGAAAGGAAAAGTCAAGGAGAGGCCTGAGCTTCTATTCCTTTTGGGCCATGTGCTGTCAAAGCATCTAAGTTATTTCTGTGTTCAAATGTAGACGCCACAGTTTTCTGGCTAAAACATCTTGAACAAGTGACTAGGATTGTCTGCATCTCGGTTTCTCAGTTCTCAAAAGGCAAGTTACTATCGTCTCCACCATGCACTTTCATGGGAGGAAGTTCTGGTCACCTCACGGTTGGGAGTTGGATTGTCAACCTAAAGTCATGTGGTTTGGATCCACCAGCAGCTTTGCTCGGTGAGAAAAAGATGGGCAATCTCCTCTTGTGCAATTTATAGCCTCTGAAAACCCTGCTGGAGCATCAGCTAGGAATGGGCTCTATTCAGTGGAAGTGAGTTTGGAGCTTTGGGAAACATATACAGCACCTGACATGTCTTGTATGTATACAAGATGAATGTTTAAACTCCCCTCCTCTCTATGGGGACTTGGTGGTGCAACCTCAAGCATCTAGCTGCTACTCAAGGTGTGTGGTTTTAACCTATCTGGTTGTTATGTGGGAGAAAGGCCCAGCCGTCGGCTTCCAGAAGATTACAGTCAGAACATGCTATGGGGGCAGTTCCACTCCATCATGTGAGGTCAAGATGAGTCAAAACGGCGTATCATCGTAACTCTCCTTTGACTTCATTTTCAAGCCTGACTGGACACAATCTAATCCTTCCCTGTATATTATTACATTTCCATTATCTTACCCTTGCCAGGTTGTGTTTTCTGTCCTTTTGAACCCAGCATCTTAGAGACCTGGGAAGATGGCCTGGGGTGGCCTCCGTAGCCCAGCGCCATCGGGGTGCAGCTCCAGACTCCTGCACACACTGAGTAGATGCCAGCTTGCAGGGAATTTGGTGGTGGAGTCAAGGATTCTGAGGCTTCCTCTAACATACTTTGGGCATGTTGCAAGGAGGTCCTTGGAGAGGGATATCATGCTTGGGAGAGTGGAGGGGCAGCGCAGGAGAGGAAGACCCTCGATGAGATGGATCGATTCTATGATTGGAGTGTCAGAGACGGCGAGGCTGGCTCAGGATGAGGCAGCATTTAGGCCTCTTGTACATAGGGTCACTCTGAGTCGCAAGCGACTTGATGGCACACAGCAATAACAATCAAACATTTGCTGTGCAACAGCTTCAAGGCCGTGTGCTTTAGGATAACGCCTGGCTTCAGGCTGGATTCTGGTGATCAGAGCAGTACATTAGCCCACGTCGGGGCTGCAAGGTTCTCTTGGCCCATGTAGTGTGGAGGAGCCCATTTCAGCCCACTGGTGTTTGCTGTTTTTTGGCTTCCCTTTTCATCTCGGAGAACAGTTACGAGATCCTGATGTTCCCTTCCTGTCTAGTCATTCCCTTTCTGCTTCTGTGTTGGAACTCAACGATAACAATAGGCAGGAGAAGCGTGAAAGGCACCATCCTATGTTAAGCCCCTGTGACTTTAAGCTATGGGGAAACTTCTCCAACATCTCATCAACGTCACAGAGGGCTTTTTCACTTAACCCACGAGCAAAGTGGCCGTTCGAATTTACACGCACATGCTCACTAGCTCTCACGTGCACACACCCTCCTTGTGGTTTCCACCTGCATCAGGAGCTGAAGGGAGTTCACCATTCAGAGCCTGTGGGGCAGCTGCTGCACAGCTGTGGGGGAGGGAGCACCATGTGGGGAGGGCAGGTGGCTGCATACCATCCAGCAGAGGGCAGCCGTGCCTAACAGTCGACCCCAGGTCCTTCATCCAGAGGAAGGCCAAGGCAGGTTATGTCTAGGGCAGTCTAGAAAACAGGGGCTGGCTCCCTGCGATGTCAGGGACTGAGCTTATCCAAGAGCTGGGAAATCCATGAAGGTGCCAAGACTTGACCCATTCAGTTGACAGGACATAGATTTATTCATGGAACCCTAGGCTGGTCCTTGGAAGGTGCTTTCCAAGACACACTGCTGGTCACTTTGAAGGTGAAATGTTCAATTGCTGGAGGTGAGCCAACATCCAGCATCTAATGGAGAATCTCAGTGGGTCCCTCAAGTGCTTTCCCTTCCTTTAAATGTGGTGGGTTAGGTCCCCGTGGTTTAATAGAAAGTGCAAGTGCTTTTAATGCCTACACTCTCATTTTCAAACAAATACAGTCCTTAGTTCTCTGGCCAGGGCCTATGTTAGCATGGCTTGCATCCGATAACAATTCCTGTCCTTCACTACTTAACCCAGAGATGTTTCCTTGGCTCTCTAAATGTGTTCATTTTCTGGAGATTTTTCCCTTGATATTGGTCTTTCTCCTGAAATCCCTCCTGCAAAGGGAGCTCAGATTAACCTCTCTCCTCCTCCTCACCTCACTTCACAGTCAGAGGTCCTCTGGGGATTGCACTGAGGAAAGGAGAGGGAATCTGTGGTTTAGAAGTGGAAAAACTAAAGACACAGGAGAGAGCAGTTGCCCAGGTATTATTTTTGTGACTGCTCTCCTCCAACTTACACAGTCAGGATAGTGAATCAAAAACTTTTAAAGCGAGGAACAACCTGGGCCAAGAATAGGCATGGAACATGATGAGGATGGGAGCCCCTGGAAACCTTTGAAAGAGCCCAGCAAACAGGGAAGAAAGTAAAGAAGGTCAAGGAGATGAGAGTCTAACAAACACAACTCTTGCCTGGTAGTGCCAACACTTTATGTTCAACTACTAACCTAAAAGTTAGTAGTTCAAACCTATCCAATGGTACTTTGGAATCTGATTCTATAAGATTACAACCAAGAAAATTCTTCGGAGCAGTCCTGTAACTGTTGTGAGCGACTGCCAAGCTGGACTGACTCACAGCTAACCCTCTAGTGGGTTTTCAAAGACTATAAATCTCACGGGAAGGAATTACCCATCTTTATCCCATAAAGTGGCTGGTGAATTAGACACACCTGCTTTTGGGTTGGCAGCACAACTAAGTGCTACCACTGAGGCACAGAGCTCTCCTGGAACAGTAACGCAGTATTACCCTATAACACGGTGAGTCAGACTCGATGGTAACCAAGAGTAAAAATAACAACTATTTAAAGAGTTTGTGTGGGACCATCAGGAAAGCGATAGAAAATGCGTCTGCGCAGGCTCAGTCATCTCCCTGGATGGCTCAAATGGCTGAGACACCGGTGTTAGCCCTCAGCTTCTAGAATTCTCTGAGTTGCATATGGCTTTAATGCAACAATTGGCTAAAGGAACTTTAATATGATCATTATGGTTCTGATACAGAATTATTGCAGTTGTGTTGCTGTTGCTAATGTTAGGTGCTGCCAAGTTGACTTTTACTCTAGGTACAACAGAAAGAAAGGCACCCTACCCAACCTGTGCCGCCAGTGACTAGTTTCCTCGAGTTTCCACAGGCAGGTCCCAGAGAATCACTCAGGCAAGTCTGAGAATGATAGGAAACTGTAGAGAAAAACCACTGTGCTTGGAGTAAAAAAGTCAGGGACCTAGATCGTATTTTTCTCTCCAACCCATTGTGTGATCTTGGACAAGGCACTTTCTCATGCTTGATTTTAGTTTCCTTTCCCGTAAAACATAGGGTTAGAATATACCAGGGAAGGCAAGCGTGTAACACAAATGAAACTTGCCATCTGTGTACAGTGCACACACTGCTGATAGATCTCAGGCTTCCTTTCCCAAACCAGACTCAGAATCTCATACAACGCCGCATTTCTAATGACCATTGTTAACCAACTCGAACTTCTTCTGGAGATAAAAACGGATGGGTTACATGTGGGGCTTCAAACTGCCACGAACCAGTCTGCTGCCATAAAGATTTACAGTCTCCAAAACCAGAAGGACAATTGTCACGAGTTGAAATGGACTCGTCAGCAGCGTGCTCGGACTACATCATTTTAAAGGTTATTTGCAGTTCTCAAATAAACGTGTCCACTGCGACATTACCCACTATTGCCAGGGCAACAGAACAAAAGGATGTTCACAGCTCTTTTTCTCAGGAGCTGTACAAGGTATTAAAAAAAGTACCCAAAGCATCTGTGTCAGCCAATCAATTAGAAGTATCTAATAAATGCCTGGAACTTTTGTAAGTTCTTTCTAGAGAGATCAGGCCTGAAAAGAAAATATTTCGGGGACAAATACTACTTGGCTTAAACTCAAACTGCTTCAGAGTGTATATAATGCTTTTTAACAGGGTAAACTTGAAAACTACTGTCTTTAGGAACCAAAGTGAAGTGGGACACCTTGAATATTGTGCAGTAGTGGTTGCAGATGGGAAGCATAACACGGAGGCTTGTGCAGTGCAGACTAGGTATGTGGACGAATATCAGCATAAATGCTTGTCTTATCTGGAGTTTCCTCCTCTACTTTCGAAGAGATTGACGCCTCATTGATTTCATGATCAGATTAAATACCTCTGTCATACATTTTCTTTTCTGTAAATATATAAGATCCCTGAAGGAGGAGAAATCTAAAATTCTTCTTTGTATCTCCAGTATCCAGCAAAAAAGCTGCTCTTGAATGTGACTTGAATTTTGCTGGACCCTAAGTTTCATCTCCAATCAGTTGCTTCCTTCCTTGTGGTACTTACATCTGTCCCACTAGTTAAGCTCAAGACACACTGAAGAACAAATCAGGGCAATGACTCATAAGTCGAATGCCTCAACGGACTTAGGTTAGAAAATAAGAGCGAAAGGAATATATTGGATTCAGTCCTGTGTCTTTGTGACTATTACAGTTTAGAGACACAATGCATTAGAAATCACAGAAAACTGAGTTCAAGAGATTCTTCCCTCCAAAAAATAATGAAAATGAATTTTTTTTTTTAAAAGGTGAGCTCTGGTGGCTTAGCGACAAGAAACTGCACTGCAATCCCAGAGGTAAGCAGTTCAAATCCACCAGATGTTCTGCTGGAGAAGGAGAAACAATCTCCTCCTGTACCAGTCAAATCCAATTTCACAGTACACACATAAAATAATGATAAAAATGAAAAAAAAATTAAGAGATTCTTCCCTCTCTGATCCTATCAATTTTTCAGCCATAAAAGAAGAGATTTGATTAAGAGTATGCCCGATGTCCTCCAAATCTAGTATCCTGTGTCTTGATTTCAAGAGTCTACAATTATTTCCTTAACCAAAAAAATACCATGCATCGTAGCTAGTTGGATTATTTAGGGAGATCGACTCACACCTGCTAGTTCCACCAGAAAGCTCAGTTCTAGCTATCCAGCAAGTGACAAGCAGAGGTCTCAAGATATCACAAAGCAGGTAAAATTTCTCCTTTCAGCTCAACAATGTGAGGAAAAGGAAGGGAAATCTATAGGCCACAGTTCTTGGGAACCAGAGCTGGGCAGGCAGTTCTATAATATTTCACCCCTTTGGAGTTGACAAGGCATTTAGCAAGTTTATGCGTAACACTGATCTTTGTTACATTCTGTGATCTTCACAAAATTAGAGGATGAAAGCCTTCATGGGAACTCATTTAAACTGGGCATGAAGGTTTAAAATAATCACACACTTAATATGAGTTTAAAATAACACACAGTAAACAAGAAGGAAATAAATTTCAATATACCACAGACCTTACTATGGCAGATGGGCCTTAGATTTTGGAAGGTGATCCTCTGGACAAGACTTCTGTATTTTCATTCAAATCTAGACAATGCAGCTGATAGCACCAGTAGGTAGCTGGGGTGCATTTAGGTGAGGGTAAAGAAGCCCCGTTGGTACAATGATTAGGTGTTTGACTGTTAAACCAAAGGTTGGCAGTTAGAACTCACAAGTTGCTCCATTTGGGAAAAAAAAAGGTGAAAAAGACTTAGTGGCCTGCACGCCTAAAGATGCATGGGATAATTTTACTCTGACTCGTACAGGTGCTAGACATTGTGATGCTGCCAAAGAACACTGAATGTATCACGGATCACCAAACAAACTAACACATCTCTCCTGGAGGAAATGCAGTCCAAATATCCCTTGGAGGTAAGGATGGTAAGACTTCATCTCACACACTTTGGATATGTTATTATCAAGTGGGGTTAATCCTTGGAGAAGGATATTATGCTTGGGGAAAATAACCACTCTGGAAAGAAGTGGCATTTCCTCAAAGAGCTGAACACAAAAATTCCACATGATCCAGCTATTCCACTCCTAGGGATAGATCCTAAGGAAATTAGAACTGATACATAAACGGAGACTTGTACACCAATGCTCATAGCAGTGTTTATGCATAATCTCAGGAACACGGAAATAGTCCAAATGTCCAACCACAATTGGATGGATTGGGAAATTGTGCTATAGTCACACAATGGAATACCATGCAACACTCAGAAGCAATGATTTTTACAATTACTACATAACTTGGGAGAGATTGGAGGGTATTATGCTGAGTGAACTAATTCAGTCTCATAAGGATAAATACTGCATAGAACCATTGTTGTAAAAAATAAAAGGGTAACTAGCAAAACGTGTGGGGAAACAAGGGGGGAAGGGATGGGAACAGAGGAGTGAAGGTAGGCAGCAAGTAAATCATAGGGTTGCATAATGTGGTGGGTGGAGGGAGGATGGGAAAGATCCAGCAGGGATCAGGAGAGACTGGGTAATGAAGGCTATGGTTCAACGGTGATTGATTTTATAAAATACAATAAATGAGAATGATTGTATGAAACACAACGTGAAAAAAGGTTAGTGTGAAATACAATGTATATGAACTTTGTATGCGAACCAATGTAAATTTTAAAAAAAAGTTTGCCCAATACATAGCTGCATGGTAAGAATAAATTACGGTCAAGAACAACTGATTTCTGACAATCTTCTGTTGAATCATCTGACATCAACCTCTATCATGTTATTTCAAAGCATTAAAGAAAAAATAAACTACTTTCAGAAATCTTTAAAATCAGTTTTTACTAGAGGTAGTGGGTCTTCATCCAAGTTCAATTATAAATGTTCAATATTCCATACCTTCTCCTCAAGAAGAAGTTTTCCCAAGACTTTACTCTGGAGACTAGGAACAGAGCAAATTGTCCTCAGACCTCTTTACCAGTAATTCAATTCAGTGCAGTTCAATGCAATTCAGTTCTTAATGGAGCCTTTAAGGCACCATGCTAAATACTCCAGAGAGTTTAGAAATAGATAAGACCTAACCCATAGCCTTAGGATCTTACAGTCTAGTTTGGAGCTCACAGTTAAATAACAATAAATTTAAAGTGAAATATGCAAATGTCTTAGGGGGTAAAAAAAACAAGGAAAGAAGGGTTTCTGGGTTCAAGAAGGAAAAGGCAATTTCACATGAATTTTGAAATGCATGTGGATATTTGACAGCTACTTGTGAAGGGTAGAGTTTTTCAGAAAGGCAGAGGGGATTGCGCAAACGCCAGAGATGGGTTTCCTCTCACATGGTTGGGAAATGGTAAAATCCTTGCTTTATTCAGTTATCGAGTTGGTAGCAGTTGAAGATGAAGGTGAGAGAGGGGGCTACAGAACACAGAGGTTTAAATGCCAAGATAAAAGTTTGGTTTTGTATTTAGTATGAATTGGAGACTCGTGGAGGTCTTCACTATTAGAAGAGAAACAACCCGAGAAATGCATAGAAAGGGTATCTCTGGGGATAAGGTAGGAGTGAACATCAGGGCAGGATGTCCAGGAAGTAGACAAGTAAAATAGAAATGGAAGATGAAGATACTATGGATTCATATTTGGAATGAATGGGGTTGGCAAAGGGGGTAAGAATGGGTAAAGTAGGGAGGAAGAAGCCAGATTAAGAACATGATGTTGTTGTTGATTGCCTTCGAGTTGAGCATGATTCATAGTGACCCTATAAACAAAAGGCCTGAAGCCTTTCCATAAATATAGACACTTATCAAAGTTCATAGAGTTTCCGGAGGCATGTTGTTTACGAAGTGGATGTCACTATAGACAGGTATAAACACTAATTTTGAGGAGTTGTTAGATTTTTAGGCTGAGAGTTTATTTAGCAGTTGTAAAGCTGTGTTTAAACTTGAGATAGGAATTAGGATTCCAACTAGGGATTTTACAAGTCTGCTGACTAGAAGATGATGTTATATGAAAAGATGTTGTTATGTAGGGATCCTTAGGAGATTTTTTTTTTAAGGATAGCTATGTTTAGGGAGGAAAAAAAGAGTTTAAAATTACATACATAGAGAGAGTGTATGAGATATGGGATGAAATTACTGTTGAGTAGACCATAGAAACTGGAAGTAGACTGGTGGTCAATAGATCAATGAGTGTCAGAGGTCAGGGAGGATCAGGATGAGAAATGGCTTTTGGTCCTGGCAATTACAGATATTTTGGTGACCTGTAGAAAGCTGCAACAGCACGTGGTGGAAGTTAAAGCCAGATTGCAAGGGGCTGTTCAAGTGATGCAGGCTGAGTACTAAACCACATTTTAAAGGCGTTAAGAGATGAAGGACAATTTTGAGACAACATGAAAGATGATAAAATATTTTATTAAGACAGAGAGACAAGAGCCTATTTTTAGGAAGAAGGAAATAGAAAGCAACACTTCCAACTGGCTCTGCTTGATTTAGATATGGCCAACAAAGTGAAAATGGAATGAACTAGAACTTGTAAAATGTGTATGTACAGAAAGTGTAACTGAAATGGGAAAAATCATGACCTGATGTCCTGCTAGAAGCTTAATAGCCTTTGTAGAAACAGAATCAGTACATGTGTTACAGAGCAAGTAAATCTCTTAACTTGTAGAGTCAGGGACATTGGTGCCCTACTCAAAGTTGGTGGCTTTGTGTACCTAAGGCTTTGTGTACAAGGCTTTGTGTACCTAAGGCCTTCACAGTTTTGGCAATAATTCAATCTCCCATATCAAGTTCCTACAAAGACTCACTATGCTTCTTCCAAATTTCTCATTCCAAGGCTTCATCTCATATACTTTCTCATTCTGATAATCATTCTAGTATTCTCACATTTTACAAATTTGGATCTGTTCTAGTTTCAGTGCACTGGCCATCACAAATTGGTTCAAAGCAGTTCAAAGCTCTGGTACAATGCCAAAGGTTAAGGATATATACAAAGTGGGGGGTGGGATTCCAAAATATGGCTGAAAAATGTCTTTCCTTGAACCAACAATAACAAGTAAGGAGCTACAATCCCAGAGATGGTGGTTCACCTTATTTTCTCTCAAAGACTCATTGCCATCTAGTCAGAACTCATTAACAGCTAATCCCATCTTGTTTTTCCAAAGTATTCATAAGGAGATACACCACTTCTGATTAGACATCTGGTGGTAGGAGTCAGTGTTGCCTGTGGGGAAGAGGAATGATATGATGGGAGCAGTGAAGATGCCTAAAATTGGCTAGAGAGCAAGAGATGAAAGAGGTGGGGGAATGAGATCATGAATGGGTCACAGATCTCATCCACACTGACAGGTAATTCAATAAGATTACCTTTACAAATCAGAAGAAGAGTGTGTGTGTGTGTGTGTGTGTGTGTGTGTGTGTGTTTTCAAGAAGATCTACTTATGGAGCAAAACCAAGGGGCTTAGCCCACCCAGGACGGTGTCCTCAGACTAACATTCAAATGGCTACCTTGTGTGGGATTAGATGCTTTTTCTCTGAGCGCCCCAACCCCTCTTTCCTATTTTCCTAGAAACTGGTTCTTTCGGCTGGAAGTCCGGGTCAGCAGGAGGAGTTCAGTCTAGGGGACAGCCAAGCAGAGGATCTAGAGTTAGAGACAACTCAACACAGAAGGCTGCATTTTCTAACAGCAAGGGCCTGTTTAGCAGGAGGGACACATCAGCATCTCAGAGCGAGCTTAAGAAGGCTGAGTCTGCAACTCGCTTTCTGACCTTGGCTCTGTTACAAATGGTACAGTAACCCTGGGGAGCGTCCATGTCTCTCTGGACTTTGACTCCTCGTCTTTAATGTGAGGGGTGAGGTGGGGATTAAATAACCACTGGAACCTTTGCCAGCCCTGGTTGTCTTCAGATTTCTAATTGGAATCCCAAGGAGACAGTGGCTTCTCATTCCTTCTTCTCACCTCCGGAGGAGTAGGAAAATATTTGGCCGTGCCTCTTTAGCATGGGAAGTGGTGGCCCACAGATATCGCAGTCAGGATATTAATAGATTATTCCAAATGTTATATTTGCATAGATGTACTACTCATTATGCAGATTGCCAATTATGAAGTATTTGTTCTTTCTTCCAGGGGAGAAGTTGTTTATTTGCAAACTGTGCAGGGTTGACCTGGGGCAGCACAAAGACAAGCTCCCTCCCCCTCCCCATCTCTTTGTGAGCTCTCCTTGACAGAGAGTTCTGGACAGGTTCTTAAAGAGGAAGATGAAGGAAACCAGGGAGTGCCTGGTAATAAGATGATGAAAGCAAAACTGATGTCAGGATTTTAAGAGAAGCACAAAGAAAATAGGTGATCTTGAGGTTAGAGGGCAGGATCCCAGGAAAATAATGGTTAAAGCTTTGTGGTTCAAACCTACCAACCATTCTGTGGAAGAAAGATGAGACCACCTCCTTCTAGAAAAATTTACAGTCTAGGAAATCCTATGGGTAGCTCTATTTTGACCTCAGATCACTATGCACTGGAATCAACTTAATCATGTTATAGTGATCTGATATCTAATGTTGTTGTTTTGTGCCATCGAGTCGTTTGCGACTCATAGCGACCCTATGTACAACAGCCCTAAACCCTGCTCTATCCTGTGCCAATCGCATTGTGTCTGACACACCCATCCCGATTACCCCAGTCACTGAATCAATCCACCTCATAGAGGGTCTTCCCCTCCTGCGCTGTCCCTCTACCCTACCAAGCATGATGTCTCTCTCCAAGGACCTGTCTCTCCTTACAACATGTCCAAAGTATGTCAGACAAAGTCCCAGAATCCTTGCCTCCAAGGAGTAGCCTGGTTTAACCCTCTCTAGGATGGATCTGTTTGTTTTCTTGGCAGTCCATGGTATATTCAATACTCTTCTCCAGCACCACAGCTCAAAGGCGTCAATTCTCCTTCTATCCTCTCTAGTCATTGTCCAACTCTCTGATGCATAACAAGTCATGGGGAGTAGAAATTATTTTGTTCTATGTTGGATGTAACCAAAGGTGGACCCACAGTGCATCTCCAGACTGAAGCATGCAATGGGGGTCAGGACTCTCCTCTCAATTCTTAAACACCCATGTTAACAGCAACCTTTCACTTCTAAAGCAATCACTTTATGAGAACATTGTCTTACATACTTTACTTGAGTTATCTCAGTTAATCCTCCCAGCTACCGGAAGATGCTGAAGCATCAAGAATTTACCCAGCACTTCCCTGCTGAACTTGCATTTGATCACCAGCTGTCTGATCTCAGAGCTTGTGCACATAACCACTCCACTATGCACTTACTCAGACACTTAATACTTTGACCAGCAGCCATTTTTCTCAGGGCTGTATATAAACCTCAGACTGGATTGTGTGGGCTTGTAAAGCCAGGAGCATCTGATATAGTGACCCCAATTGTCCTCTATCACACTCCAGTGTTCTACTTAAGCCTTTAAATCTGCGGATAGCATGAAGTTGGCTCCAAAGGGAGGGTGTAAAGGTGATTAATGAGTTTTTCCACTGGAAATGAGGGAGGGATGTAGAAGTTGTTTGCTCAGAAGAAAAAGCAGAGACTGAGAGGGTGTCTGGAATAATACTGCAGCTGATATTGGAATGGATAAAATGACAGACTCTTGGAAATGGGAAGAACTTTGGAGATCACTTAGTCTAACATCATACCCAATGATGGAATGAGCTAGAGATCTCTAGACTGATTAATAAAAATATGTGAAGACAGTCGGGAAAGGGTAAGGGTTTTTCCTCCCTCACTGTTGTTTTTGTTGTTAGGTGCCATCGAGTAGAGTATGATGGACTCATAGCAACCCTATCAACAACAGATCTGAATCCTGTCTTATTCTGTGTCATCTTCAATCTCTGATATACTGGACCCCATTGCTGTAGTCACCATGTCAGTCCAGCTCTTTGGGGGTGTGGTCAATAAGCATTCATGGACTAACTGCCCTGTGTAAGTCCAGATTTGGAAAGGATACTACATGATACACAAATAAGCATAAACCTGGTTTTAGGGAGTTTCTGTTCTAGCTGGTTTCTAAGACTACGAATGAAGAGGATTCCAGGAGACCACCTATGCAAGTTATAGGCAGGATTGTCCAATGTGATAGCCACTAGTCATATGTGGCTCCTGGGCATTTGGAATGTGGCTAACGGAATGGGGCTATAAATGATAAACTGCACATTGCTTACAAAGATGCCTTTGAGCTGTGGTGCTGGAGAAGAGTGTTGAATGTACCATGGACTGCCAAGGAAACAAACAGATTCATCCTGGAAAGGGTTAAACCAGGCTGCTCCTTGGAGGCAAGGATTCTGGGGCTTCGTCTAACATACTTTGGACATGTTGTAAGGAGGGACAGGTCCTTGGAGAGGGACATCATGCTTGGGAGGGTGGAGGAATGGCGCAGAGGGGAAGACCCTCTATTAGGTAGTTTGATTCAGTGACTGGGGTAATTGGGATGGGTGTGTCAGAGGCCATGCAATTGGCAGAGGATAGAGCAGGGTTTAGGGCTGTTGTACATAGGGTTGCTATGAGTTGCAAGTGACTCAACGGCACATAACAACAACAACAACAGTATGAAACAAGAAGGCAAAAATGTCTAATTTGTATTTTATATTTTATATTGCTGTCTCAGTTATCTAGTGCTGCCCTAAGAGACACATCACAAGTGGAGAGCTTTAACAAACAGGAATTTATTTTCTCACAGTTTGGCAGGCTGTTGCTATTGTTGTGGGTCATCGGGTCAGTACAAATTCGGAGAGATGGCGCTAAGGAAAGGCTCTGAAGGAAGGTCTTTGTCTCTTCAGCTGCTGAGTCCTCGTTTGTTAGGGGTCTCCATGTGTCTTGTTCTCTCTCTTACTCCATCTCTGCTCTGCTTGCTTGCTTAACCTCTCTTATATTTCAAATGAGACTGACTCAAAATATACCCTACACTTAAACTGCCTCACTAGTATAACAAAAACAACTGATCCTCAAGTGGGATTATAACCAAAAGCATAAAACCAAAGGGCCAAATGCACTGCCGTTGATTCTAACTCATGGTGACCCTACAGGGAGTTTCCAAGGCTGTGCACCTTTCTGACAGGACACTGCGTCATCTTTCTCCCTAAGGGTGACTAGTGGATTTCAACCCTCAACCTTTCAGTAAAATGCATAATGCACCAGGGTTCCTTCCTACCAAGCCCAGAGGTTAGGATCTGCAAAACATACTTGGGACCTAATTAGATCTTTTACAATGGTGGAATAATATTTTGCATACATTTAGTTAAGTAAAATATATTAAAATGACATTCATATGCCCTTTTAAATTTTTTAAAAAATAAAAAATACTGGAAAAATTATATAACGTATTGGTTACGACTAGATCTTTGCTACCTAACATGAAATGTAGGGACCAGTAGCAAGGGCATTACTTGGGAATTTCTTAGAAATGCACATTACTAGGCTCCACCCTGGCCCATTGATTCAGTTTGCATGTTAATATGATCCCCAGTTGATTTGAAGGCACGCAAAAGTTTGCTAAGTACTAGACAGTGAGAAGCCCTGGACTGTACCAGCAACATCACATCATCTTTGTGGGCTGGTCTTTCCTAGTTTTCACATTTAAACAATGCTGTATATAAAGAGAGCTCTGGTGGCCTAGTGGTAAGAGGATGTGCTGTCAACTCCAAGACGTAGTTTGGATTTACCAGGTGCTCAGTGGGAGAGAGATGGGCAATCTCCTCCTATGCAGTTTACTCCCTCTGTAAACCCACTGGAAGGTCAGTTGTGGGTGGATTCTGACTTGATGGTCCATAACAACAGTCGTAACTCTTACATAAACGAAATGACTAATAATGCGGTCTCTCTTCTCTCTGTATCTTACATTTCCCATCCAACAAAGAGCTGTACTGAATACACATGAACTCCTCTCCAGTTCTCTCCAACCCGTGATCCTAACATTATAAAGCAGAATATTTATTTATTTATGTATTCATTCATTCATTATTTTTATGTGTGTACCATCAAATTGAATCTGACTGGTAGGAGGCGATTGTTCCTCTTTCTTCAGCAGAGCATCTGGTGGATTTGAACTGCGTACCTCTGGGATTGCAGTGCAGTTTCCTGCCACTAGGCCATGAGAGCTCGCTATAAAGCAGAATTTTGTATACAGTAGAAGTTAATTATTCACTCTTGTTGTTGAGTTCCGTTGAGTTGGAATCAAGCCCTAGCTGACCCTCCAGCAGGTATTCAGAGGCAGTTAATCTCATGAGGTGAGATTGCCCATCCTTCTTTGAAATTACCCACTACAAACTTCTAATTTTAGAATTTTGCTTTCCCAGCCAGGATCTTATCAAGGAAGGTATTCTCTTTCCAGTTATTTTTAAGAACATTTGTGAACTTTCTACCACATAGTCATATCCAATGTCCTTTTCAGGGAGAGCCGGTTCGGCAGCCCGTGGTAATTCGCACTATCCCAAAGGCTTGGTGTCTCTGGTAGTTCAAATACACCAAGGACTCAACTGGAGAAAGATGGGCAGTCTCCTTGCATCAGGATTTCCAGCTCTGGAAACCCAAGGGAGGGCAGCTGTGGGTGGGCACTTGAGAGCAGTGAGGGAGTGATGCTCCTTTTGGAGTCTCTGGACGATGCAGAGTTAATGCACTCAGCAGCTAACTGGAAAGCTGAGACTATACAGAGGAACATTGGGAGAAAGGTCTGGTGATGCACTTAGCAAAAAAAAACAAAAAACAAACAAACAAAAAAACCAACAAACCAAACAAAACAACCAACCAAACCAGCCAGTGAAAGCCTTCTGAGTCAGAGTTCTATTATGGCACCCTTTTATGTTGCATGAGTTAGAAAAGGCTTGATGATAACTTTAATTTTTTTTTAATGGTCTTTTAACAACTTCATTCTGGTGTACACTCTTGTCAATGAACTCACTCGTAAAGCAAATAGAGGAAAGCTTCATAAATGGAATATGTTTGTTAGTTATTATTGTTAGGTGCTGGTGAAACAGCTGATGGCTTTGAACTGCCAGACTTTTGGTTGGTAGTCCAACACTTAACCTGCTGCACCACCAGGGCCCCTGAGAACCAACACTAACAACAGGCGCAGTAAATTCACCATTGCCCAAGCATTCCTGATGTTTGACAGATAAGAGGACATAAATAAGGTGCATGGCTCGTAAGCTAGGGTGGTATCCTTAGCTGTGGACACTAAGGTAGGGGAGATATTGCAGAATCAAATGTTCTTGACTAAAATGGAGATAATGACGAAATGACAGTAGACAAATTCATGTCTGTGAGTTGGGGTGGTGAAGAAGAGTGCTAGATATCCCATGGACCATAAGAAGAACAGATGGATATGTCTTGGGGGAAAGTGCAGGCAGAGTGCTCCTTGCAGGCAAGGATGGTGAGGCTTCGTCTTTCATAATTTGGATATGTGGCTAGGAAAGGCTATTCCTTGGAAAGGGATTTCATGCTTGGAAACGTGGAGGGTCAAAGAAAGAGAGGAAGACCCCCAGTGAGGTTGACTGCTTTGGGGGTGACTACGACAGTGGGGTCAGTTGTGTGAGAGATGCAGAGGACGGCCAAGGTTAGGACAGGATTTAGATCTGTTGTTTGTGGGGTGGCTGTGAGTTGTTCTCGACTCAACAACACCTCCTACCAACAACAAGACTCAACCAAACCAGGCTACTAGCTCCCTTTACCTTTGGGCTGTTATTTTCTTGCTCTGGGAAAACAGATTATTCCATCAACTTATCTCTTTGGCCTGTCTTCCCCCATCCATGCCAATGGCAATCGACTCTGGCTCCCACGCTGACATTTCCCCGAGACTCATTTCATGCTATTTCTTCACGGGGGCATCTGGGCTGACAATGCAAAGAGATTTTTCCCACATAATTGAAAGGAATTTCTGATTATGCGCGGGGATGTCAGCCATGATGAGGTCTTGGACTCTCTCCAATTCCAGCCTCTGCTGATGACAGAGCTCTCTCTAGCCTGCTCCCTCACCCCGACCCCTCCCTGGCATTCTCCTTATGAACTTTCTGCTCCCTTCTGGGAGTGATTTCTCAAGATAAATGCTGTTTCCAAGCTTCCTTTTCTGCAGCCAGATTGATGGGTCCTGCGTGAAGAGCACTTTTTTTGGGAGGGCTCTGCTCCTAAGTGCTGCTATTTCACAGACTTGCAAAAATTTCAGCCGTAGTTACCCTGTCATTTCCATATCTGGAACCCTTTGCCTGACAGGAAAAGGTTGAGTGAACACACATATATTTTGGGTCTTTCTTTAGAGAAGTCCTTTTGAATATGCAAAACAAACTGAGGGCTGCATTTATCTCTGACCTTTTCCGGCTCTTTTTCTTGCATCTGTTAAGGCAAAAACAGGCCTGTGAGCTCACCAGCCTCCTCTCCCACGAAGCAGATGATAGAGTTGCCTGGATTCACTTCCTCGCCAGCCTGCAGTCCCCAGGCCTGCCTGGTTCTTTCCCTGTGGCTGATTCTCCTTGGGATTTCTGGAGGATCATGGGAGAAAAGGACACTGTGGCCTCATGGGAAGATTGTGACAGGGGCCAAACATAGGAGACCTTGGACTATCTGATGTGTTGAGCCTTTGAGAGCCTGCTCTTAATAAAAGGATTAAACACATTGCCTCTGTGTGCTTCATAGCAGGATCCTTCTTAGCAGGAAAGGCTGACAGAACCAGGGAGGCAAAGATGGAGGGAGCATTACCAAGCTGATCAGAGAAGCTAGTTTTGCCTGATGCTTCATCATACCAGAGATCCAGGTTCATCTTGGGATGCCTCTGAGAGAAATCTACCAATACATGGATTATTTTTTTTAATATGTATTTTTTCATAACTTCTCTGGAGACTAAGGTCTGCCTGATACAGGCATCAGAGAGTTGGACAATGACTAGGGAGGATAGAAGGAGAATTGACGCCTTTGAGCTGTGGTGCTGGAGAAGAGTATTGAATGTACCATGGACTGCCAAGAAAACAAACAGATTCATCGTAGATAGGATTAAACCAGGCTGCTCCTTGGAGGCAAGGATTCTGGGGCTTCGTCTGACATACTTTGGACATGTTGTAAAGAGAGACAGGTCTTTAGAGAGGGACATCATGCTGGGTAGAGTAGAGGGACAGCGCAGGAGGGGAAGACCCTCTATGAGGTGGATTGATTCAGTGACTGGGGTAATCAGAATGGGTGTGTCAGAGGCAATGAGATTGGCATAGGATAGAGCAGGGTTTAGGGCTGTTGTACATAGAGTCGCTGTGAGTCGCAAATGACTCGACGGCACATAACAACAACCCTGTGAATCAACTAGAACATTGTTGTTATGTGCTATCAAGGCAGCAGTGGCTCAGAGCAGACCTTCTTGTGGGTTTTAGGGGATGTAAATTGCAAAGAAGATTACCCATCTCTTTCCCACAGAGCAGCTGGTGGATTTGAAGTATATACCTTTGGACTGGCAGCAAAATTCCTTACTGCTAAGTCCTCAGAGGTATAACATACTAAAGGAAGTGTGTAGACTTTGTGTCAGGATTCTTGGATTTGATTCTGGATGGCGGGTGTTTGCTCTAAACTTAGTGTTTTAAGCACTGTAGAAGTTACTCTTCCACAAAGAGGCCCCATATCTGCTTGGCCTCTCATTGTGTTCTCCGAGGTTAGTGTTGTGCCTGGTGAAGTTGTTATTTGCTGTTAGGTGACATCAAGTCGACTACACCTCACAGTGATACTGTGAACAACAGCTCTGAACTTTACCCTATGCTGTGCCACCCTTACCATCGCTGATATACTTGAATCACTCGAATGTTATAATCACTGCATCAATCCAGCTTATTGATGAACTTCCTCTCTTTCTCTGACCTTCCACCTTTCCCACCATGATGTCCTTTTCCAAGGACTTGCTCGCTTGACAACCTGCCTAACGTATATGAGACCAAGTATCCCCATCCTTGCCTCTAAGGAGCTTCCTGAAGAAGAGAAGGCGCTTTGTCATTAAAACATGATCTGGAACAAGTTACAAAATTACTTACATCTGTATGTATGTACACATATGCACATATATAGATGCAGTTCTCATCAACTGACATGCATTAAGTGCCAAAGAAGAGGTCATTATGGAAAAATAGATGTTCTATGAAAATGGAGAACATGAACATCAAATCACAACACAGAGGGTAAATACATCATTACAGAACTGCCAAATCACATCACTGCACAACTTCCGGACCACTGAAGACCATGGCCCAACCACGCTGACACGTTACCTTACCCACGGCAGCTAGTTAATCTCATTTATATCCCAGTGTTCATTACTGCCAGATACACTTCACAAATGTGCAAAATTATTGGAAATTAGACTTTTTACTCTTGTCATAAATAAGAAATGTTGGGTGACGACACAGTCGATAAGTGAGGAAAGTTATTATTGTTAGCTGCCGTCGAGTCACCTGAAACTCATAGCACCCTATGTACAACAGCTCTGAACCCTGCTCTATCTTGAGCCAACCTCATTGTCTCTGACATACTGACCCCCATTACTCCAGTCACTGAGTAAATCCATCTCATCCAGGGTCTTCCTCTCTTGTGCTGTTTTTCCACCCCTCTAAGCATGATGTTCCTCTGTAAGGATTGGTCCCTCCTAGCAACATGCCCAAAGTATGTCAGACAGAGCTTCAAAATCCTTGCCTCCAAGGAGCAGCCTGGTTTTACCCTCTCCAGGACAAACCTCCTTTGTTCTCTTAGCAGACCATAATAGATTCAATACTCTTCTGCAGCACCACAACTCAAAGGTATCAATTTTTCTTCTATCATTTTTAGTCATTGTCCAGTTCTTCGATGCATAGCAAATAATTGTAAAGACTATGGCTTGAATCAGGCACTCCTTAGTCTCCATGACTGTTTTTCAGTACTCTAGAGAGGTCCCTGACAGCAGATTTTCCCAGTCCCAAAGTGAGGAATAAGTGTATATATATTTTATTATGTGTATCTTTTATATGTATATAAAAGATACATAGATATATACCATTCTCATGGACTTGTTTTGATTAGTAAGAGATTTAAATGAAAACACTGTAGAACTGTAAAATACTGCTCCAAACTAAAGATGCTGATTAAGAAAATTAATCTTAGCTTAATCACCACTTGAACTATATCCCTGGCTTAACTTTCTATGACCACTTGTGTAAAATACGCACTGTGCCTGCATTTTCACTCTTAAATATATGACATTTCTTTGGATTAAGTCTCACATTTTACTAATGACTTCCTTGGAAATGCAAAGGAATCTGGGTTGGGCATCACATGGACTAAAATATGTGAATAAATTTGAAAACAACCTCCATAAATAAGACAGAGAAAATCAATATTCTTCCTGTTCAGCCCCAAAGAGAAAAGGATGGGTAGCAGGATGCCAGATGAGGGAGCTAGAGGTTGAGTTGCTCCCCTTTTTTCTGCTCTGGGCAATAAGATTTAATTCCCTAATCCAAGGTGGGAGTCACGAGGAGGAGATACTGGAAGGGAAGGATGAACAGTGATGCTATTTACTTTTTTCCTTCTTCTATAGTTTAGGTGGAGACTCATACAGAATAGTGAGAGTTAACTAACAGGGAATCTTAGACACTCAGAAGTAGATGGATTCCAATTGCCCATTCAATTCAGTAATCCCCACAGCAACATCTTAACAGCCCAAGTTGTTCGTTTGGCTTCTTCTGGGCTGAAGATGGTGAAATCTACTGCTTCTCAATGCCTGTGTTTTTCCTCTTGAATGACCAGAACATTTAGAAAGTCTTAGTTTAATCTGATGATTAATACATTTAATATTCATTGGCTATTAACATTTACTTGGAACTCCATCAACATCCAATAGTTCTGATTTCCCACTGGTTTAAGAGGGGCAGAGTGTTAAGCAAAACCAAAACAAAATTATGAGGAAGCTTAGATTTGTCTTAAGCTTCTTCCATTTGCTTTTTATACTTCTTTTCCCTCATCCAAGTGTCCTTTCCTCCCTGGCCTCGACACTGGAGTTTCAAAGACTTTCTGGGCTTGATATTTTCCCAGTTTTATGGATTGTTAAATGAGTATAATAAATCTGACTTTTCAAATGCTTACCAGGGAAACTAGCAGTTTAAAGTCATATGTCTCATGTGGTAGGAAGTATTCTAAGAGTCTCTGCTCAAATCTTGCCATGCAAGTAACCATCAACTCCACACGTATCTCATTCTGTCTTTATATTTGATGTCTAGTGTTTTTTACCCTGTGAAAAAGATAAAAGAGTTTCTAATGAACCAGGGTTTCTTAGTTATTGATATGAACACATGTGGCTGTTATTTTAAGTATTCTGGTTTCACTTCTGTACCGACACCTTCAATTCATATTTATTCTATATATTCTAATATCACGGAACTCACAAATAAGTGGCCAAATCACATGTTCAAAAGAAAGAGGTAATTATGTACTGGGATGTCTGCCTTTTGGGCAGGAGCCCTGCTAGTAAAGGGTGCTGTTTCACTGAATTCTCATTGTTGTCAAATTGGAACCAACTTATAACTGACCTTTATTGGGTTTCTGAGGCTGTGAATCACACGGGAGGAGACAGTCCTGATTTCTTCCTAGGAGCAGCCGGTGAACTTGAACTGAGAGACTGATAACATTACAGTAAGTCTCTCCTTTCCCTCAAGGCTAAATCAAGATGGAGGATGCATGTGTTCTCTTTTGTTATCCTGGGTCCCACAGTAGGAATGAGGAATGACTAGTCACCGAGCAGCAAGAAGACATGAAAGATCCCAGCCACCCAGAATCTCCCATTTCCAACCTAAAACATCAACCTGCAAGTGCAAGATCTGCCTTTGATCCATCAGAAACACCATTAAGCTTCAGCCTGCACTTTCTCCAGATAAATAAATTCCACTTTGCTCTTAATTCAACTCCTTAACTTGGGACCTGAAGTAAGTTGAGCTAAGACAACCTCTACAGCAGGGTGAACAGATCATGGCCAACTCTAAGCTGGCCACTGTGAGATTTAGGGGAGCTGGAGTTGGGGAAAGAGGTGCTCTGTCAGCTCGGTGTGAGCTGACCCTGTACCCCACTGAAAGAGAGTGATCTTTACAAGTTTAACAGTCACTGAAGCATCAAGGTCATGGGTTGCCTGGCCATTCCAGAATGATGCTTACTGAACCTGTCAATGTTTCAGTTAGAATGCCACTCTTTACATGTTCTTGCTTTTGATTGTTGGGAAAAATAATTTCAAATCAAGCTGGTTTCTGAGACTCTCTATTTCAAAAATCAAAGACAATAATAAGAATAAATAAGCCTGGTCCTTCATTTCCCTACAGCTTATTGGGAATATTGTTCTTTCTTTTATATGTGACATTAGTAATTTTCTCAAACACGGATTCCCATCTAATCACAGATCTCAGTAATTTTCCTTTTCTATATTTCTTTATCCAATCTGCAAAATGAGGAGGACAGACTAAAAAGTCTCCAACATCCCTCAGCATTTTTAACATTCCTCAAAACCAAAACAGAAAATCCAAAAACTGCTAGCTGAAAACATAAGTGACATTTTCTAGCCAAAGAAATACTTTCTTTTTGTTAGCTTGATGTTGGACAGCGAGTTGCCCGCCCTCAGCTAATCAGGCCCTTGGTTTCTGACAGAGTTTATTTAGCAACTATTTCCTTCATGGTACACGGATGGGCCCCGTGTACAATGTGACTCAAAGGATGCCAGAAAGTTCTGGATCTTTGTCCTCAAACTAATATATAATTGACATAGTACTTGGACATGATATCTTTATAGACTTGGCCTATTAAAGTGCATAGGCCACTGTGAAGAGGCAGACGAAACCTATCAGCCCTGAATGCTGTGTATGGATTAGTTAAATGGAGCCTTTCCTACCTGACAGCAGCTCATGTAATCTTCTCAAAAATGAGAGGCACACCAGATAATGTGGAAGCGAAGAGATAGAGATCCAGGTCTCTGCCTTAATGGCTTGAGGTAAGTTTTGGGTAGCTCCGCAGCTAGTGGACGGAAGAAAGACCAAGTTAGTAAAGGAAGAAAGAGAATACCGAGGAGGGAAGGAGAAAGGGATGGATGGATGGATGACTCTCTAGCTCATAGTTTGCTGAGGATCCACCTTGCAGAGGCCAACCTGCCGTTGATGTAGGACGTGACTTCAGCATGAGGTACGTTAGGACTCTCATCTCTGTGGATGTACCTTCCCCACCTTTGTGCACCTGAGAGGACAGAGCTCAGAGTCAAACTTCATCCTAGACCTCTCCTGTGAGTTTGGTGCATGCAATAGAGAAGATGCATGCAGAGAAGGATGAACATATCAGGAGGTCAAGGAAGCAGCCCAGGGCAACATGAGTGTGACATGATTGGGAGGCAGAAAGGACCGTATGACTGGGGTGGCAGAAACAGCTGAAGGAACCTGGCTGAGGATGCAAGGATGCTAGGCGCAGACACTTGGCAGGGGAAGTTGTGCTCTGTTCTAGGTTTCGGGGGACACTGGGGGACATTGTAAGACCCTAGGGAAAGAAGCCCTGAAAAGGAAAAGGAATACTGAAAAACATAGTAGTGCCCACTTTCCACCCCTGCCAGCAAATCGTTGACCTGAATGATTTTTTTGGTTACATTTTTTATTATTTTACATTTTTGGTTATTTGATTTTAGGTTTAGGAAAGTTTACCCTTTTGGTGGTGGAGGTGGGGGTGTTCCTTCACTTCGCTCGTGTGTTTTTGCTTAGTCAGCTTATCAGGTAATCTAGCCCCAGCTGCAAGCCTGGACTGGCTAATTGGACAATTTATGAATGCTGACTGCACACAGGAAAGGCCATTCACCATCCTGGAGAAGCAATTAAGAGTAACAATTCTAGTCAGAACCACAGAGTGCTTATTATGAGCCAGGTGGTAGGGCTGGGATTTGAACCCAGATCTTCTAGTCTGTGATCATAACCATCAAAGATAGAGGGTATTTTCTTCACCAAGAGGCAACCTCAGTCAGAGAGGGGAGAGAGCTCTGAGATGAAAGCCAGGGGTGACTCAGAACGGGACACTGAGCATATACAAAATCTCTTCGTTTCTTATCAGTAAACAAGAGTCGAAAAGAAGACTTTTAGGACCAAGAAGTTACCCTGGACTGTGTTCTGCTTGCTTGTATTGTTCAGTCTCCATAAGAAGAGACGACTATGGTTGTTGTAAGCTAGTGGGGAAAGAGTTGAGGTCTCAACCCAAAGGCAGATGATTTGAACCCACACGGCTTTCTGAGGGAGGATAGGCAATCTCCTTCTGTGAGATCTGCAGCCTCTGAAAACCTGCTGGACGGTGAGCTCTGAGTTGGTGCCAACTAGGTTGCAACGTACAACAACATTTGACTATGACTTCCTAGGACAGTGCCGAGCCCAGAGTGAAGGCTCAATTAATGATTATTTGAACATAGGTAAGTTGGGGGAAGGGAAAGGCAATATACAGCAAGGGCTTGATTAGACATTGTCATAAACAGATTACATTGATAAATTGTGATTGTTACAAAACAAAATTTCTAAGAATGACTGCAACAGCCCATAACATTTGTAAGCTTTCACTTAAAGTTTTCTGAGAGATATAAAAATAATTGTTCAAAGACTGGGTGGCTCGATTGTTTAATAAGATACATACACTGCATCATTTCATTGAGTTTCACAGTGACCCTGTGGGGGACAGAGAGAGAAAACACCAGTGGGGGTTGTTTTCTAGGTAAGGTTACGGCGTCACTAGGGGGGTGACCTCACAAGGTCACGCAGTGGCTGGAGATAGAACTGAAGCCTGTACCTCAACTCACCCCACTCTAATTTTAAAAGCAGCAGCAGTGGAGGAAACAAGAGTTTGCCACATGACAGTCCTGTGAGTTTAGAAAGTCCACCAGCTCCACCAGAGGTTACTGTGGTTGGAGGGGAGAGAAGGAACAAACAATGGTATTCCTCATTCTGTCACTGAAGAGTCTCTTGACTTATTTACCTACAATTTCATTTAAAAGAGGAGTCTGTGGTCCTCACATAAGGCTGTGAATTACTGGGCTCCAATTCTGTAATTCTTCACATGTGGGCCTACAGGCCTTAACTGACCCTCATTCACAAAGACAAAAGGCATGAATAGAGAGTGCTGCTTTAGTGCTTTTCAATAAAAACACACCAGGTAGGTCCCTGGAGAGAATTTCTATTCATAAGAAAGAACCCACTCCTGGAAAAATACCTTGAGACAACGTTGATAATAAACCTTAGCTAAACATCCCACGCTCACCATGTACCAGGCACTTGTCTAAGCTCATCGCTTTATCCATGCTGCTTATAAAAACCTACAGTTCTTTTCCTTTACAAAGAGAGATCACAGAATTCTTTCTAGAAGAAAGCTGTTTTTCTCTCCTCTTGGTATTGCCTTGTTTAACATTCACTTTCACTGCATGTTGTTAAATGCGGTGTGCCGGTGAGTTAGAGCCGACCCTCCAGTGGGTTTTTCAGAGGCAGTAAGCTAAGGTGTGCCTGATGCGGGCCCCGATGTTCCCAATCACTTACATTTGAGAGCTGGCCAGTGAATACGGATGCCAGAAGAAGAACTGATGCCTCTCAACTGTGGTAATGTAGATGAATGATGAATATCATGGACTACAAAAGAACAAACAGGTATGTCTTGGAGAAAGTGCAGCCAGAGTGCTCCTTGGAGGAAAAGATGATAAAGCTTCATCTTGCTTACTCTGGTCATGTTTCTAGGAGAGGCTATTCCTTGGACAGGAACATCATGTTTAAAAATGGGAGGTGGGGACAGCGAAGGAGAGGAAGACCTTCAATCAGGTGGATTGACAGTAACTGCAGCAATGGGCCCGAGTGTGTCAGAGATTGTGTGGATGGTATAGGATAGGACAGGGTTCACATCTCCTACTCTTACGGTCACTTATAGTCAACTTGATGGCAACTAACAACAGCAAGAACAAAATTGCACAGGAGGAGATTGTCCATCCTTCTCCTGCAGAGCAGTCAGTGGATTTGAACCACATGCCTTTGGGGTTGCGGTGCAGCTTCTTACCACTAGCCACCATGTAGTTGGTACTGTTGTTGTTAGGTGCCGTTGAATCAAGTACACCTCGTAGCCACTTTATGAGCAACAGGTCCGAACCCTGCTCTATCTTGCGCCATCCTCATCATCTCGGATACACCTGAGCTCTTGGTTGCCCTCACTGTGTGTTGTTGAGGGTCTTCCCCTTTTATGCTGACCTCTGCCTTTCCAAGCATGATGTCGTTTTCCAAAGACGGGCCCCTCCTGACAACATTCCCAAGTATGTGAGATGAGACTTCACCATCTTTGCCTCTAAGAAGCAGTGCTGTTGCCCTTTCCCAAAGATATATTTGTTACAATCAAGTGCGTACGTGCATGCATGCTCACAGATGCATGGTGTTATATGCTTGGGGAGCCTGCTACTGTCGGGTTGACTCTGCCTCACAGTTACCCCATGTGTGCCAGAGTAGAACAGGGCTCCACAAAGTTTGTAGGGGTTATTTTTTCAGAAAATCACCAAGGTTTTCTTCTGAGGCACCTCTAGATGAACTTGAACATGCAATCTTTCAGTTAACAGACAAGTACATTAACTGTTTACACCAAGCAGAGACTGCAGAGTTATAATTTACACACACACACACACAAACACACACACGGAGAGGTACACATTGCTTAGTATCTTTTGGGGCAACATCTGTCTCCATATATGTCTGTAGTCCCATAAATGTGTGTATATGTGTACAGATAAAGATATATCACTTTATCACTTCTCAAGTTGATTGACAAATGTGCACGCATGCCTTATTTATTGTCTCATCTGATTTCGCACAGTCACAGTAATAAAAATCTGCTAGCCAACTATTTTACTCATTAAAGATTTAAGTCGGACAGTTACAAAGGCCAAGATATGAGGCAAGAGTGGTCATAACAAATTGAGGAGATATAAAGAGTATAGAATGCAGCTCCGTTCACTCTAGAATGAGTCACTGAGGGAGTAAAATTGAGGAAACATGCAGTAGAAGAGGAAGTGGTGAAGAGTTTGGTTATCAACCTAAAGGTCTGTAGTACAAACTCACCATCTGCTCTAGTGCAGAAATACAGAGCAGCTTGCGTCCACAAACACTACAGCCTTGGGAACGCTGTGGGAGAATTCTCCTCTCCTCTGTAATATGGGGTCCACATGACTCTATGGCAATGGGGCTGGTAGGCGAGTGCTGAGGAGATGATCGACTGAGTGGTGCAACAAGATGTGAAAGCACGTTGGCTTGGATGGGACTGTGGTGAGCACAGGAAGGCTGTACGGAGATTCTGAATTTTGGAAATGTAGGTACAGTTACCTGTGAGGGGGTTGGTAACTGTATAAAGAAGACAAAGGTTCTCACCACTGGGCCAATTGGCAGCATCAGGACGGATGGTGAAGAGATTGAGATTGTTCACAGCTTTAGTTTGCTTGGCTCCACAGTCAACAGTCTTGGCACCAGCAGCCAGGAAATTAAAAGATGTATTGCCATGGAAAAGTCTGCTGTTAGGGACCTCTCCAAAGTACTGAAGAGCAATGGTGTCTCTCTGGAGACTAAGGTGCGTCTGATACAGGCCATGGTCTTTTCAATCACTTGTTATGTGTCAGAGATTTGGACAATGAGTAGGGAGAATAGAAGGAGAATTGATGCCTTTGAGGTGTGGTGCTAGAGAAGAGTACTGAATGTACCATGGACTGCTAGGAGAACCAACAGGTTCATCCTGGAGAGGGTTAAACCGGACTGCTCCTTGGAAGCAAGGATTCTGGGGCTTCATCTGACATACTCTGGACATGTTGCAAGGAGGGACCAGTCCTTGGAGAAGGACATCATGCTTGGGTGAGTGGAGGGACAGCACAGAAGGGGAAGACCCTCTATGAGGTGGATTGATTCAGTGACTGGGGCAATGAGGCAATTGGGATGGGTTTATCGGAGATGGTTTGATTGGCACAGGACAGAGCAGAGTTTAGGGCTGTTGTACATAGGGTTGCTATGAGTCGCAAGCTACTTGACAACACTTAACAACAACAACACGTACAGTTATTTGTTTCTACACGGTCTCTTAAAGCAACATGTTCAAGGCAAATGAACTGTAATGGTAGGAAGCCGTTCTGAAGAGGCCGTAAGAGAGAGGCAAGCAGCAGTCTCATCTTCCTCAGTGTCTCTGCCTTTTATCTGCTGACTGAGAGGTGTGGACTGAGGAGGTGCCCTCTCAAACCCTCCGCCTGCCCCGGGGTTGCGGTGCAGCTTCTTACCACTAGCCACCATGTAGTTGGTACTGTTGTTGTTGTTAGGTGCCGTTGAATCAAGTACACCTCGTAGCCACTTTATGAGCAACAGGTCCGAACCCTGCTCTATCTTGCGCCATCCTCATCAT